>NC_086449.1:463108417-463408417 GCF_028390025.1 Pseudophryne corroboree
CTAAAACGTTTGACAAAGTAACGCACATGAGACTTGTCTATAAATTACAAGAACTGGGGCTAGGGAGCACAATATGCAATTGGGTTAGTAATTGGTTGGATAAAAGGAAGCAACACGTTGTGGTAAAGGGAACTTTTTCAAATTGGACAAAAGTGTTGTGGTAAAGGGAACAGCGCGTTGTGGTAAAGGGAACTTTTTCAAATTGGACAAAAGTACTAAGTGGTGTGCCACAAGGGTCTGTACTTGGACCACTATTGTTCAACATTTTTATTAATGATCTAGCAGTAGGTCTAGAGAGCATGGTGTAAATTTTTACAGACAATACCAAACTGTGTAAGGTTATAAATTTGGAGGGTGATGCTGAGTCTCTTCAGAACGATTTAGCTAAACTGGAATCATGGGCAGCAAAATGGAGAATGAGTTTCAATACAGATAAGTGCAAGGTAATGCACTTTGGTAGCTAGAACAAAAATAACACATACACACTAAATGGGGTGGATTAAGGGGATTCTGTACTGGAAAAAGACTTAGGTGTTCATATAGATAGCAAACTGAGCTGCAGTACCCAAAGTTGGATTGCAACAAAGAAGGCAAACAAAGTATTAGCATGCATTAAGCAGGCAATTGATGCAAGGGATGAGAGTGTTATACTCCCATTATATAAATCCCTAGTGAGGCCACATCTTGAATACTGTGCACAATTTTGGGCACCATACTACAAGAAGGATATCCTGGGGCTAGAAAAGGTTCAGAGGTGGGCGACTAAACTAATCAGAGGAATGGAAATGCTGAAATACCAGGAAAAACTTGCAAGGCTAGGAATGTTTACACTGGAAAAGAGGAGATTAAGAAGGGACATGATCAACATTTATAAATATAAAAGGGGACAATACACAGAGCTAGCAAGGATCTGTTTTTAGTAAGATTGACACAGAGAACACATGGACACCCACTTAGGTTAGAGGAGAGGAGGTTCCACGCACTAAGGCGAAAAGGTTTTTTCACAGAAAGACAATACGAGTTTGAAATTCACTGTCTGAGAGAGTAGTAATGGCAGACTCGGTCAACATTTTTAAGAATGGGCTGGATACATTCCTAATGGATAAAGATATACAGGGTTATGGTGCATAGATCACATGCTGTAGTTATAAAAAAAAGAGTAATAAACATAACGGCCGACTTTAGCACAAGTTAGAATAAGTCCTGAAAATAATACAGCATAGGAGACCACAAATAGTTTGAACTCAATGAACAAATTGTCTTTTTTTTCAACCTCAGAAACTATGTTACTATGTTACTATGTAGCCATGGTAAACAATGTTAAGTCAGTGCGCAACTTCTCCTTCCTTCCAAGGTCTTTCTCAATGAGTCATTAAATGGATACTAGTTCATATCTGTTATCTTCACACTTTGCTCCAAAGAACTTTCTATGGATGGCTGCTCAGTTTCTCAAAATGCCGCTGGGTTAGAGGCAACAAAATCTGTAATCAATTAAGGTGAAACAACGCCTCCTAGTGTGGTAACTTTCGGTAATTTTTGGTAACACACACAACACTCATATAGAAATGATGCATACCAGATAACAGAGTCAATCAAGCATATCACAATTAGCCATCTTGCGATTCTCCGGATAATCTATGATCAATACAAATGAAGCGCCTCATGGTGCAGTAATTTCCCAATAAATACAGGTACACAGACAAAACTTGTATAGATTTTCTGCATACCAGATAATCTGATTATTCCAGCATATCACAACAATGGGCCTTGTCCTCTCATGGGCATCCGTCCAAGAAACAAATATAAATGGGATCTGAATAAAAAAGTAAATAAACTCCACTACTTGCTGCGTACTTTCAAAGGTCAACTACATTTATTTAAACATACACAGTACTAATTATAAATCACAAAAGAATAACAAAAAATAAAGATAAAAAGTAGCTTAGCTTTTTTGTCCCAATATAAATGGGATTTATTGGCAAGCGATCCTGATTGGGTCCAAAGTCTATGCCCAAGTCAGGAGGAAGTATATTATAGTGGCCTCTACACGTTTCGCCCCTCTAAGGCTTCATCAGGAGTGTCTATAGGGAAATACTGGGGGGTTTAATTTACCCCTATCCATTACGTTAATGATCCTCAATTATGCAAACAACTTCCGGTCCGTGATGTCACTGAAACTGGAAGTAAAGTTTAGGGGTTAAAACTACTATTACTATGTAAGCGATTATCTCTTTATTGTGACCTTTTTGGCTTTTGCATCTAGTGCTGGGAATGGAACATTTTCAGCATATACGCATCCGAATATGAGCCCCTATTGTGTGTTTAGGTGGCGTGACACCCGGAAATATATGCTCCCGGAGGTGACACGTAAAAGCATAGGGAATAGATTAACAAACCAGCGTCACATCCGGGATCGCGTCATCCCCAGAAGTGACGCTGCCCGAATGGTAAGGAGAGGTAAACATACTGATGTTACGTCCGGGATCGCGTCACTCCCGGAAGTGATGCGAATGTGCAGGGAAGGATGTTACGTGGGAAGGGAACCCATACTTGTGGACTCAATAACTCCACCGAAAGTGGGTGGTTCCCGGGAGCACCATAAATCAACATGATTTGGTTATTGTTGTATAACACATGCACCTCATCAGCATAGTATATTTGGTTGCCACCTCATGAAGCTATTTGAGAGAATGCCAAGAGTGTGCAAAGCTGTCATCACTAAAATGATAGCCAGATAAATGTAAGGACTGGAGTATCTTATTCTGTTACCTATGTGCAAACCTAAATTCATGTCACTCTGCTACCCATGTGTAATCCTGAGTTCATGTGTAGTAAATAATTCTACACTTTCACAGATCTCCAAATCCATGTGTGAACTAATTATTGACATACCTAGCATAATTTTCGAAACATTGAAGTAAATAAACATATTACACAATGTGTTCTAAATCTAACACTGGTCTCCAGGTGGATGACCCCTCATCCTTGTCTATTACATTTATTTTAGATATGGTTGTCATATACTGTCATCCATTAATAGGAATCTCTAATTTGAGGAATCTGGTGCAGTCCATGATGCTTCTAAGTACTTTGATGCCTTATGTTCATGAATAGTGCTTTTAGTGGTTATCCATAATACTGATATATATGAACCCCCTAAACTTTTCCCTGCAAAAACTTAATGACAGCAATGTGTAGACTAGATGCACTTCTAAAAATAAAAAAATATTATCCTTCCTGATACCCCAAATCACAGTATTTACTTAATAGCTGTAAGTTTTCGGAGTTGACCTCAAGGAAATGAACTTGTAGCATTAACAATTGCCTTTCTTTTAATTTTCTCATCAATGATTGCTGAATACACATCTTCACAGCATGTATCTGAAATGTTTTTGTATTAATATTAATGATTATTATTATTATTATTATTATTATTATTTTATTTTTCTGTACCAGTAAGTGTATGTAGAACTGTACAAAGAAACAACAACATTGAAAACATAACCACTTTAATCTAAAAAGTACTGTATGAAAACAATTGAAGGGTATAGGCTACACAGTAAAATAAAATGACTTTGTGTATGACAATAAAACTCTACTAAGGACCCAGTGTCCTAGATGAGCAGACCTAAGTATTATTGACAATGACCATGGTGTCTATTTATAGAGGAGAGAAAAGCTCTGTTTTTCAGTAAACAGGGCTTTTCTCTGCTTAGTGCCATTCATAGAGTGGATTCCCGCGGATTGTCATTACTTCTCCAGCGGCAACCACACTCCATGGCTGAATCACATCCCCATACTTCAGTATTGTGAGTGCAATTCATTAAAGGATGGAAAGCAGAGCTGGAAAGGTAAGTATACATGAATTGAAACTTAATAAAGCTGTATATCGCATTGAACAAATGTGATACTGTATATATAGTAAAAAGTATCAATTCAGTTTTTATTTTCTTCATAAATAGACATCCATGAGTTGGACTTCACTAGGAACAAGGGTTGTTCGGGAGAGAATGAGGAGACGAGGGTGCTGCATGTTAGAGACTTTTCTATTTTGTAGGTCTGTTTTTTGTTAGCAAATCTGAACTTGCTGTTAACAGTGCATTAATGTGTGGTTCTTGGGAAATTTGGGGGTTTCCTAAAATTCATGTAGGAATTATGTATTTTATCATCATACGACACAACATTTTGTGGGCATCTAGCAAATGTATAATTATATTTATAGTAGAGATGAGCGGGTTCGGTTCTCAGAGAACCGAACACTACCGAACTTCACGTCCCGAGCCCGGATCCGAGCCCGGCTCAGGTTTTCACGCCTGACTCTGAAACCAGAATGAGGCAAAACGTCATCATCCCGCTGTTGGATTCTCACGGGGTTTGGATTCCATATAAGGACCTGCGCATCACCACCATTTTCACTCCAGTCCTGGAGAGAGTAGTGAGAGGACGTGTCTGTGTAGGCGGGAAAGTGGGGTGGTGATTATAGTGCTGTCTTGTGCTGCTCAGTCCAGTGTCTTATGCTGCATCAATGAGTCCAGTGACCAGTCACAGTGGTGGTGTCCTCTGCTGCCAAATGTCCAGTGCTGCTGTGTTGTCCTGCATCAGACCAGTAGTAGTGTCCTGTGCATCAGTCAGTCCAGTGATCAGTCACAGTGGTGGTGTCCTCTGCTGCCATATGTCCAGTGCTGCTGTATAATAAGTCCCTTACAGTGTCGCTGTGTTGTCCTGCATCAGTCCAGTGGTAGTGTCCTGTGCATCAGTCAGTCCAGTGACCAGTCACAGTGGTGGTGTCCTCTGCTGCTATATGTCCAGTGCTGCAGTATAATAAGTCCCTTACAGTGTCGCTGTGTTGTCCTGCATCAGACCAGTGGTAATGTCCTGTGCTGTATATTATTTACTCCAAATAAAGGGGTTATTAACATTTAATCCAAATATATTTTTTACAGGGTTTGCCCTGAGTGGTGTAGGGGTATGCTCTCCGGTGCCGCATATTGTGTTATATAACTTCAGAAAAATAATGGAGAACAAAAATTTGGAGGATAAAATAGGGAAAGATCAAAAACCACTTCCTCCAAGTGCTGAAGCTGCTGCCACTAGTCATGACATAGATGTTGAAATGCCATCAATGTCGTCTGCCAAGGCTGATGCCCACTGTCATATCGGAGGGCATGTCAAATCAAAAAAGCAAAAGTTCAGTAAAATGACCATAAAAAATAAATTTAAATGGTCTGAGGAGAAACGTAAACTTGACAATAAGCCATTTACGACACGGAGTGGCAAGGAACGGCTAAGGCCCTGGCCTATGTTCATGACTAGTGGTTCAGCTTCACATAACGATGGAAGCCCTCATACTCACGCTAGAAAAATGAAAAGAGTTAAGCTGGCAAAAGCACAGCAAAGAACTGTGCGTTCTAAGATGGTATCACAAATCCCCAAGGAGAGTCCAAGTGTGTCGGCAGTTGCGATAACTGACCTTCCCAACACTGGACAGGAAGAGGTGGCTCCTTCCACCATTTGCATGCCCTCTGCAAGTGCTAGAAGGAGCACCCACAGTCCAGTTTCTGATATTCAAATTGAAGATGTCACTGTTGAAGTACACCAGGATGATGATATGGGTGTTGCTGGCGCTGAGGAGGAAATTTACGAGGATGATTCTGATGGTGATGTGGTTTGTTTAAATCAGGCATTGGGGGAGACACTTGTTGTCCATGGGATGAATAAGCCCATTGTGATGCCTGGGCAAAGTACCAAAAAAGACACCTCTTTGGTGTGGAATTATTTCTCCACAAATACGGACAACAGGTGTCAAGCCGTGTGTTGCCTCTATCAATCTCTAATAAGTAGGGGTAAGGACGTTAACCACCTAGGAACATCGACCCTTATACGTCACCTGCTGCGCATTCATCAGACGTTAGTGTCAAGTTGTGAAACTTTGGGTAAGAGCTTAAGCAGTCTACTGACACCTAAATCCCTTCTTCCGCTTGTACCCAAACTCCTGCAAGCCACACCACCAACTCCCTCAACGTCAACTTCCTCCTCAGTCAGGAACGTCAGTAGTTCTGCAGGCCATGTCACTGGCAAAACTGAAGAGTCCTCTCCTAACCGGGATTCCTCTGGAGGATCCTTGAGTGGTACGTCTACTGCTGCTGTTGCTGCCACTGCTGTTGTTGCTGCTGGGAGTCGATCGTCATCCCAGAGGGGAAGTCGGGAGACCACTTGTACTACTTCAACTAAGCAATTGTCTCTCCAGCAGTCCTTTGTGAGGAAGATGAAATATGACAGCAGTCATCCTGTTGCAGAGTGGTTAACTGAGGCCTTGACAGCTATGTTGGTGTTAGACGTGCGTCCGGTATCCGCCTTTAGTTCAGTGGGACTTAGAGAATTGTTTGAGGTAGTGGGTCCCCGGTACCAAATCCCATCTAGGTTCCACTTCACTAGGTAGGCGATACCGAGAATGTACAGAGACGTCAGAAAAAGTGTCCCTAGTGTCCTAAAAAATGCAGTTGTACCCACTGTCCACTTAACCACAGACATGTGGACAAGTGGAACAGGACAGACTAAGGACTATATGACCGTGACAGCCCACTGGGTAGATGTATTGCCTCCCGCGGCAACAACAGCAGCGGCACCAGTAGCAGCATCTCACAAACGCCAACGCGTTCCTAGGCAGGCTACGCTATGTATCACCGCTTTCCATAAGAGGCAAACCGCTGACAACCTCTTACAGAAATTGAGGGACATCATCGCACAATGGCTTACGCCAATTGGACTCTCCTGGGGATTTGTGATATCGGACAACACCACCAATATTGTGCGTGCATTACATCTGGGCAAATTCCAGCACGTCCCATGTTTTGCACATACAATTCATTTGGTGGTGCAGAATTTTTTTTTAAATAACAGGGGCATACAGGAGATGCTGTCAGTGGCCCAAAAAATTGTGGGCCACTTTTGACATTCATCCACTGCGTGCCAAAGACTGGAGCACCAGCAAACACTCCTGAACCTTCCCTGCCATCACCTGAAGCAAGAGGTGGCAATGAGGTGGAATTCAACACTCTATATGCTTCAGAGGATGGAGGAGCAGCAAAAGGCCATTCAAGCCTATACATCCACCTACGATATAGGCAAAGCAAGGGGAATGCACCTGACTCAAGCGCAGTGGAGAATGATTTCCGTTTTGTGCAAGGTTCTCCAACCCTTTGACCTTGCCACACGTGAAGTCAGTTCAGACACTGCCAGCTTGAGTCAGGTCATTCCCCCCATCAGGCTTTTGCAGAAGCAGCTGGAGAAATTGAAGGAGGAGCTAAGATGGAGTGATTCCGCAAAGTATGTGGGACTTTTGGTTGGATCCCTTCATTCGCTTTGCCAGGATTCAATGGTGGTCAATCTGTTGAAATCAGAGCACTACATTTTGGCAACCGTGCTGGATCCTAGGTTTAAAGCCTACGTTGTATCTCTCTTTCTGGCAGACATAAGTCTGCAGAGGTTCAAAGTCCTGCTGGTGAGAAAATTGTCAACTCAAGCGGAACGTGACCCGTCAACAGCTCCTCCTTCATTTTCTCCCGCAACTGGGGCTGGAAGAAAAGGATAAGATTTCCTAGCCCACCTGCTGGGGGTGATGCAGGGCAGTCAGGAGCGAGTGTTGACATCTGGTCCGGACTGAAGGACCTGTGAACGACTACTGTCACTGCATAATAATCTGTCACCATTGAAAGAATGGTGGAGGATTACATGAGTGACAGCATCCAAGTAGGCATGTCAGACAGTCCGTATGTATACTGGCAGGAAAAAGAGGCAGTTTGGATGCCCTTGCACAAACTGGCTTTATTTTACCTAAGTTGCCCCCCCCCCCCGCCCCTCCAGTGTATACTCTGAAAGAGTGTTTAGTGCAGCCGGTAACCTTGTCAGCGATCTGTGTAGGAGGTAACTGCCGCAAAATGTGGAGAAGATGATGTTCATCAAAATGAATTATAAATTCCTCCGGGAAGACCTTTACCATCAAATGCCTCCAGAAAGTACCTGTGATGGTGGATTCTAGTGGGGACGAATTAATACTCTGCGAGGAGGAGGATGCACACACTGAAAGGGGTGAGGAATCAGAGGATGAGGATGAGGTCGACATCTTGCCTCTGTAGAGCCAGTTTGTACAAGGAGAGATTGATTGCTTCTTTTTTGGTGGGGGCCCAAACAAACCAGTCATTTTAGCCACAGTCGTGTGGCAGACCCTGTCGCTGAAATGATTGGTTTGTTAAAGTGTGCATGTCCTGTTTATACAACATAAGGGTGGGTTGAAGGGCCCAAGGACAATTCCATCTTGCACCTCTTTTTCTTCTTTGCATCATGTGCTGTTTGGGGACTAGTTTTTTAAAGTGCCATCCTGTCTGACACTGCCGTACAACTCCAAGGGTACTGCCGTATAAGTCCAGTGGTACTGCCGTATAAGTCCAGTCCAGTGGTGCTGTCTTGTGCTGCATCAGTCCAGTGGTGGTGTCTTTTGCTGCCATAAGTCCAGTGGTGGTGTGCTGTGCTGTATATTATTTACTCCAAATAAAAGGGTTACATACATTACTTATATTATTATCCAAATAATGTTTACAGGGTTTGCCCTATGTGGTGTAGGGGTACGCACACCTGTGCTGCATATTATTATAATAGCTCCAAATAAAAGGGTTATTATTATCCAAATTAATTTTACAGGCTTTGCCGTGTGTGTGTGGTTTAGGGGTACTCTCTCCTTGCCACCAATATTATGCGTGTATTACATCTGGGCAAATTCCAGCACGTCCCATGTTGTTTGTGCCGCACACTTGTGTCGCTTAGCTTAGTTATACAACTACCTCATTGCACCTCTTTTTCTTCTTTGCATGATGTGCTGTTTGGGGCTTAGTTTTTTTAAGTGCCATCCTATCTGCAACTGCAGTGCCACTCCTAGATAGGCCAGGTGTTTGTGCCGCACACTTGTGTCGCTTAGCTTAGTCATACAGCTGCCTCATTGCACCTCTTTTTCTTTTTTGAATGATGTGCTGTTTGGGGCCTAGTTTTTTAGAGTGCCATCCTATCTGCAACTGCAGTACCACTCCTAGATGGGCCAGGTGTTTGTGCCGCACACTTGTGTTGCTTAGCTTAGTCATCCAGCACCTCGTTGCAACCTTTTGGCCTAAAAACAATATTGTGAGATATGAGGTGTTAGAATAGACTGGAAATGAGTGGAAATGAATGTTACTGAGGTTAATATTACCCCCAAATCTGTGATTTTAGCTGCTTTTATGTTTTTTTCAAAAATCATCCAGATCCAAAACCAACACCCGAAAGGGTGGTTTTGGCAAAACCAGTCCAGATCCAAAACACGAGCATGGAACCAGAACCAAAACCAAAACACGAAAAGTGCCCGCCGCACATCTCTAATTTATAGTAGCCCATGATACTGCTATGGGTCCTGCCAACAGCTCCCTCCATGTCATGTGTATTAGTTTACTTATAGTTCAATACAATTTGTCAACTACTGAGTGTCACGATCCAGGTACTGAGACATCGGTTTCTACCTGTCAGATGCCTCCTGAGGTTGGCTCAGCAAGCCAGGGCCGGGCTTTAACTACGGTCATGGGTACTGCCTGCAGCGCTGGTATCAGCGACCTCCTCAGTAAATGTACTCACGGTGGTGCAGCACTCTCAGCCCCGTCGCAGCCGTCATTGCCACGCCTGTGGTCCTCTGCTGGATGCGCTTCTTCGGTGTACCACGGCCGCCACTTCCATCCCTGTGGCCGCTGTGCGCGTCTGGGCGTGTGGAGTTCGGCTGCTGCGGCTTCCGCCGCCATTGTTGTTTGTACACATGCTTCACAGTACTTAGTTCCCCTTCTGTTTCTGTCAATGGGCGCAGCCATCTTGGACTTTGACACAAGATACCCATTCACCTATCCTCAGTGCTGCTGGAGCCATGTCATAATTGCCAGACCAATCCCTGCTATGCAGCAGGTGTAAATACCCTGTCCCAACACCCAGAAGATTGTCAGTGCTTCCATTGTCAATCCTGTGATTACAGTGTGCATTTCACTGTGGACCTCTCCTGCAGTTCTGCCTGACTCCCTGGTGGTTCCCTCCTGCGGTGTTGTTCCAGCTCTCCAGTATTTAAGCCCTGTGGTGCAGCCTGTCATCTTGTTCCCGCACCCAGTGCTAACAAAAGGGTTATGCTCCGGCTTTCCAGCAGCCACTCTCTAGTTACCCTCTGTGTTCCTGTGAACCCCAGCTTCTTCTACAGTTCTCCTATGAACCCCAGCTTCTTTTACAGTCCTGTGAACCCCAGCTTCTTCTACAGTTCTCCTACGAACCCCAGCTTCTTCTACAGTTCTCCTACGAACCCCAGCTTCTTTTACAGTTCTCCTGCGAACCCCAGCTTCGCCCACAGTTCCGTGAACCCCAGTTTCACCTACAGTTCATCTACAAACCCCAGCTTAATTTATAATTTACCTGAGCACCCCAGTATTATTTACAGTTCACCTGCTATTTTCAGCTTCACGTTATACCTCACCTGGGTTCCCAAGCATTATACTGAACTTTCACGCTCATTCCGGATTACTGGTCCTAACCCGCTGTATTATACTCACCTGTGACTTTTATTTGTTTCATTGCACCTTATGTGACTTTTTATTTAATAAACACTCTCAAAGATATCTCCAGTTGTCGTGGTCTCGCCTTCGGGCACTTACTGCTACTGTCTAACACATGTCTAGGAGTCCACTCACTCCTTCTAAATTCCGGTACCCGTCAGCCCCTATAACTGAGGCTTCCAGTTACCTACACCAGCCCTCAGTTGTGAAAGTAAGCACTGATCTAATGGATCCAGTTGGAGACCAAGTTCAAGGGACCAGGCCCATGCAAGAACTGGCAGCCCGTCTCGAACATCAGGAGGCTGCACAGGGCCATGTTATCCGATGTCTCCAGGACCTCTCCTCCTGACTGCATGAAATTCAAGCTACCCTCCATGGGTCAGGGGCGTCCAGTGTGCCGACAGCAGTAGCTCTGGTGGTATCTCCACCCACCATACTCATTTCTCCTCCACGTCTCCACTTGCCGACACCTGCCAAATATGATGGATCCCCAAAAGTTTCTTAAACCAGTGCGAGATCCACTTTGAGTTGCAGCCCAGCAGTTTTCCTACAGACTGCACTAAAGTGGCGTACATCATCTCCCTACTCAGTGGTTCCGCCCTTGACTGGGCATCACCCCTATGGGAAAAATCAGATACCCTGCTGTCATCCTACTCTGACTTCGTGGCAACATTCAGACGAATTTTTGATGAGCCAGGTCGAGTGTCATCAGCTTCTTCTGAGATCCTTCGGCTGCGTCAGGGGACAAGAACTGTCGGCCAGTATTTAGTACAATTCCAGACATTGGCATCTGAAGTTTCCTGGAATGAGGAAGCCCTCTATGCAGCGTTTGGCATGTCTTGTCTGAACGTATTAAAGATGAGCTCACCACTACAGACTTACCCTCGAAACTGAATGAGCTCAGATCGCTCTGCACTAAAGTTGACCTACGGTGCTGCACCTTCCCACCTCATTAACGCCTGTCCCGAGCGTCCGGGAAACTCCAAATCCTAGTCCGCCAGGGAGAGGGTCGGCTAGGAGTAATGTATGCCTCTCCACCTTCAAGCGACTGCAACCTCTCAGTTTTCTCTTCAAGTGGCTCAGCATACCAAGAACCTTATTGCCTTATTGGATTCTGGAGCAGCCGGAAACTTTTACTGAAAGGTTCGTTAAGCAGTGGTCTCTACCCACTGAGAGACTTTTATCTCCAATTTCTTTAACTGCCGTGGACGGCAGTAGGATTCCTGATGCGGTGATTACCTCCAAGACCCTACCTATCTGTCTGAAGGTAGGGGTCCTGCACACCGAGTTGATTTCCTTCCTGGTAATCCCAAGGGCCACTCATCCTGTGGTTCTAGGCCTCCCATGGCTTCGTCTGCATAATCCCCAAGTTGATTGGAAGATGACCCATATCCTGGCATGGGGTCCTTCCTGTTCCAAGACATGTCTACAGAAAGTGCTTCCAGTTTGCAAGTCCTCCACTAAGTCTCCTGATGTTCCACCTTCTCCATATCAGGATTTCACTGATGTATTCAGCAAGTCTTCAGCCGATATTCTTCCTCCTCATAGAGAATGGGATTGTCCTATCAATCTCATTCCAGGGAAAACTCCTCCTCGTAGATGCACGTATCCTTTGTCATTGCCTGAAACCCACTCCATGGAGAGGAGTATATCAGGGAAAATCTGGCTAAAGGATTCATCCGGCCTTTGTCTTCTCCAGCTGGTGCAGGCTTCTTCTTCGTGAAGAAGAAAGATGGTGGCCTGCAGCCTTGTATTGACTACCAGGGTCTGAATGACATTACAGTGAAAAGTCGATACCCTCTGCAGCTTATCACCGAACTGTTTGACCGCGTCAGTGGAGCCACTATCTTCACAAAGTTAGATCTGAGAGGTGCTTATAATCTCATCCGTATCCGAAAGCGCGACGAGTGGAAAAGCGCTTTCAACACCCGTGACGGACATTACGAGTACCTCGTCATGCCTTTCCTACTCAGCAATGCTCCAGCGGTATTCCAACACTTCATGAAAGAAATCTTTAGAGACATCCTTTATCGTCACGTTGTGGTTTATCTCGATGATATCCTTATCTTTGCGAATGATTTGGAGGAACATCGGTTCTGGGTGAAAGAGGTCTTGTCCCGTCTCCGTACCAATCATCTATATTGCAAACTGGAAAAGTGCGTCTTTGAAGTTAAATCCATCCCATTCCTGGGGTATATTGTATCCGGTTCCGGTCTGGCGATGGACCCCGAGAAACTTCAATTGATCCAAGATTGACCGATTCCTGTAAACCTCAAGGGCATCCAAAGGTTCCTAGGGTTTGCCAATTACTACAGGAAATTTATTCAAGACTTTTCCACCATCGTAGCACCTATTACGGCCCTTACCAAAAAGGGTGCCAATCCTTCCAAATGACCAGAAGAAGCCTCCCAAGCTTTTCATTTGTTAAAACAAAGATTCATCTCTGCTCCGGTTTTGAAACAGCCAGATTCCAGCTCGCCCTTCATCCTTGAGGTTGACGCCTCTTCTGTTGGAGTGGGCGCAGTACTAGAGCTAACGATGGTCATCTACATCCGTGTGGCTTCTTCTCATGAAAGTTCTCTCCTGCAGACTGTAACTACGCCATCGGCGATCAAGAACTTTTGGCGATCAAGCTCGCTTTGGAAGAGTGGAGGTACCTGTTGGAGGGAGCTTCTCATCCCATCACCATTATGATGGATCACAAGAACCTCCTGTATCTAAAGGGCACTCAATGTCTTAACCCTCGCCAAGCTAGGTGGGCACTTTTCTTTTCCAGATTTGATTTCAAGTTGCAGTTTTGTCCAGGGTCACAAAATCGTAAGGCCGATGCCCTTTCCCGCTCCTGGGAGCAAGAAAATTAGTCTGAGTCTACTGACAAGCATTATATCGTTGATCCAGTGACGTTCTCCGCAGTGAGGATGGACTCTATGCCCCCGCCAGGGAAAAGTTTTGTGAAGCCAGCTCTCAGAAGGAAGCTCTTGCATTGGGCACATTCCTCTCGCTTAGCCGGGCATGCGGGCATACGCAAGACCTTAGAATTTGTTTCCAGATCATACTGGTGGCCGACCCTAAAGAAGGACATTACTGAATTTGTGGCCTCCTGCCCAAAATGTGCCCAACACAAGGTACCCCGCCAGTCACCCGCTGGGCAACTGGTCCCTTTGTCTGTTCCTCATCGTCCGTGGACTCATCTCTCGATGGATTTTGTCACGGATCTCCCTATGTGTGATAAATTCAATACCATTTGGGTGGTAGTTGACCAGTTCACCAAGATGGCTCATTTCATCCCTCTCACCGGTCTTCCATCAGCTTCCAAGTTGGCACAAGTCTTTATTCAAGAGATCTTCAGATTACATGGTCTCCCTGAGGAGATAATTTCCGATAGAAGTGTTTAGTTTGTGGCCAAGTTCTGGCGAAGTCTTTGTCAAGCGCTCCAAGTCAAGCTGAAATTCTCTACAGCCTATCATCCTCAAACCAATGGGCAAACTGAGAGGGTGAATTAAGACTTGGAGGCCTTCCTCCGTCTCTATGTATCCTCTTCCCAGGATGATTGGGTTCAACTTCTCCCATGGGCGAATTTTGTCATAACAATCAGTACCATTCTTCATCTTCCTCCACACCATTCTTTCCCAATTATGGCTTTCATCCAAAAGTTCCTGAGTTCCAGCCGCTTCCAGTAACCTCAGTGCCTGCAGCTGACATTACAATTCAACAGTTTTCAAATAACTGGAAGAATGTTCGTGCAGCCCTTTTAAAAGCATCCTCCAGGTACAAGAGATTTGCAGATAAGAAGCATAGGGCAATCCCTGCCCTTAAAGTTGGTGACCGTGTTTGGCCTTCCACGAAGAATCTACGACTGAGGGTTCAGAGTATGAAATTGCCCCCCCCCCCGCTATATCGGTCCTTTCTTGATTGAGCAAGTTGTTAACCCAGTGGCTTACAAACTCCAACTACCTCCGTTCCTGAAAGTCCCTAAAAAGTTCCATATTTCTCTCCTCAAACCAGTGATTTTGAATCGTTTTCATTTCGTGTTACCCTCTGCTCCCAATGTTCAGACTCAGAGTACGAGGTCGCCCAGATACTGGATTCTCGTATCAGATATGGTCATCTCCAGTATCTGATAGATTGATAGGGCTATGGTCCTGAAGAACATTCCTGGACGAATGCCTCTGACGTTTATGCTCCTAAATTGGTCCAGAAATTCCACTCCAGATTTCCACGAAAACCCAAGAAGTGTCCTGGGGCCACTCCTAAAGGGGGGGTGCTGTCACGATCAGGGTACTGAGACATCGGTTTCTACCTGTCAGATGCCTCCTGAGGTTGGCTCAGCGAGCCAGGGCCGGGCTTTAACTACGGTCATGGTTACTGCCTGCAGCGCTGGTATCAGCGGCCTCCTCAGTAAATGCACTCACGGTGGTGTGGCACTCTCAGCCCCATTGCAGCCGTCATTGCCGCACCTGTGGTCCTCTGCTGGATGCGCGTCTTCGGTGTACCCTGGCCGCCACTTCCAACCCTGTGGCCGCTGTGCGCGTCTGGACGCATGGAGTTCAGCTGCTGCGGCCTCCGCCGCCATTGTTGTTTGTACACATGCTTCACAGTACTTAGTTCCCCTTCTGTTTCTGTCAATGGGCGCAGCCATCTTGGACTTTGACACATGATACCCATTCACCTATCCTCAGTGCTGCTGGAGCCATGTCATAATTGCCAGACCAATCCCTGCTATGCAGCAGGTATAAATACCCTGTCCCAACACCCAGAAGATTGTCAGTGCTTCCATTGTCAATCCTGTGATTACAGTGTGCATTTCACTGTGGACCTCTCCTGCAGTTCAGCCTGACTCCCTGGTGGTTCCCTCCTGCGGTGTTGTTCCAGCTCTCCAGTGTTTAAGCCCTGTGGTGCAGCCTGTCATCTTGTTCCCGCACCCAATGCTAACAAAAGGGTTATGCTCCGGCTTTCCAGCAGCCACTCTCCAGTTACCCTCTGTGTTCCTGCGAACCCCAGCTTCTTCTACAGTTCTCCTACGAACCCCAGCTTCTTTTACAGTCCTCCTGCGAACCCCAGCTTCTTCTACAGTTCTCCTACGAACCCCAGCTTCTTCTACAGTTCTCCTACGAACCCCAGCTTCTTATACAGTCCTCCTGCGAACCCCAGCTTCTTCTACAGTTCTCCTACGAACCCCAGCTTCTTCTTCAGTTCTCCTACGAACCCCAGCTTCTTTTACAGTTCTCCTGCGAACCCCAGCTTCTTCTACAGTTCTCCTGCAAACCCCAGCTTCGCCCACAGTTCTCCCGCGAACCCCAGCTTCACCTACAGTTCATCTATGAACCCCAGCTTCATTTATAATTTACCTGAGCACCCCAGTATTATTTACAGTTCACCTGCTATTCTCAGCTTCACG
The DNA here is from genome assembly GCF_028390025.1 of Pseudophryne corroboree. Classification (NCBI taxonomy): domain Eukaryota; kingdom Metazoa; phylum Chordata; class Amphibia; order Anura; family Myobatrachidae; genus Pseudophryne; species Pseudophryne corroboree. Next base: position 463,124,420 of record NC_086449.1, read on the forward strand.
TTATACCTCACCTGGGTTCCCAGGCGTTATACTGAAATTTCATGCTCATTCCGGATTACTGGTCCTAACCCGCTGTATTATACTCACCTTTGACTTTTATTTGTTTCATTGCACCTTATATGACTTTTTATTTAATAAACACTCTCAAAGATATCTCCAGTTGTCGTGGTCACGCCTTCGGGCGCATACTGCTAATGTCTAACGCATGTCTAGGAGTCCACTCACTCCTCCTAAATTCCGGTACCCATCAGCCCCTATAACTGAGGCTTCCAGTTACCTACACCAGCCCTCAGTTGTGACACTGAGGAATACATAAGCCTGGATAGTTGATGTATTCTTCTACACACGTCACAGCATAAGACAGACTTCATGACTTGTAATAAATACACTGTAGTGTATGCATGGCTGTGACATTAATGGTAGAACTAGGATATCCAGGAAAGAAGAAATGCATGATGGTGTTAAGAGTAATTTCACATTATTTACACAATATCTAAATATAATTATAAATAAATATGCATCTATTACATCTTCAACACACAGTACTGTATTCGTTACTTTTTCATTTAGGATTGTACATGCATGTCTAATTCCCTTCAATTTAAGCCTTTTATTTTTGCAGAAAACCTCCAAAAAATATTTGATTTGCTGCAAGAATTCTGTGAATAAATTGCTGAAATTCTTTGCAGACCAATGACATTTATTTTGATCAAATTTTTAGAGCATGAAAATACCCTTTAAATGAAAAATGTCATGCAAAAGCACAGATACTGTAAGGCGAGCATGCAAATTGAACACAATCTGTGACTTATGAGACTTCAGTAAATTGTAAAGGTTGTTTTTCAGTGGATACTGCAAACAAAAGCATCCAGTTAAAACAAGCAATTGCAGCCCTGTGGGTGTTGCATTTTCTGCCCGGCAACCTGTGCAGAAGTATGATGCCACAAGGCAGCAGGAAGATTTTTGCATACAGTAGTTTATATTTACAGTGACTGCTTTCTAATGAAATGGGAATCATGGGATACTTTTTTAAATTAAAATGTAGGCACTTTAGGTTTGATGTTTTGCTGCACAGATCTCTGTTCACAGATGCAACAGAAACATTGAATATGACGGCAGATAAGAACCCCTTAGCCCATCTAGTCTGCCTTAGACATGCGTACATGCACACATACACTAGGGTTATTATTTGTTTGTGTGTTTGTCTGGAGCCATTATATTTTTGGATTTTGGAAACCGGAGTACCCAGTGGAAACACACACATGGGAAGAATATACAAACTCCACACAGTCAGGGCCATGTTGGGAATCGAAGCACCCTGACTTGTGGGTGTGTCATGGGCGTGTTATTGAAGTGTTGTGTTTCAAAAGCTCTGTGTGATTCTGAGTGGTGTGTTCGGGGAAAGGAAGTCTGTTTTAGACATATCTCCTACAACTATCATGGGTCTGGAATAAGTGCCAATTCTAATGAAAGATGGTTGTGGTAGCCATTGTGAAATCAATGGGTGGTGGCACTGCATTCCACTTATGTAATGGGGATCCGGTCAAGATGCCGCCGGACGGAATCCCGGCGGTCAAAATACCGACGCCGGAATCCCGACCGCCACAATCCCGACATATTCTCCCTCCGTGGGTGTCCACGACACCCATAGAGGGAGAATATAATAGTGTGCCGAGCGTAGCGAGGCACCGTGCCCGCAGCGTGGCGAGCGAAGCGAGCCCGCAAGGGGCTGCGTTCCGCTCGCCACCCCTGTCGGGATTGTGTGGTCGGGATTCCGGCGTCGGGATTTCGACCGCCGGGATTCCGACCAGCGGCATTTAGTACTGATCCCATGTAATGGACAGCACGGCTTTCTGCTTGCATAACGGGCAGTGCGGCTTTTCGCTTGCACAATGGGCTTGCAGTGAATTAGCCCCTTTTATTATTGTTTTATATAACTTATTCCCTGGGCCTCTCATATAATACTAGGCTATATTGTCAGTCCAAGGTTTAGCACTTAATAAACATTGAATGTAAATAATATGCAGTAAAAATGACACAATACATTTCAGTTAAAGGCTGCTTAAGTAATAATTAAGCAACAATTACTACAGTGCTATCACTCTTTAAAAAAAATCTATACAATTTTAAGAAATGGTGTCTGCAAATAAGCTGTATACTTGGTACAATGCAATGGAAAAAAAGAGGGAATATTAATCATAATGTTTGTTTTTAGTAAATCTCTATAGTCTATAAATATGTATTAGGATCAAGATGCATTCATATTATTTTTATGGTAATGATAACAAAGAATAATTTTATGAGCTTGGATTGAGCAGGTCATTATGTGACTATGGTTACTGATCTGGGATAGCAACATAAATTTCTCCTTATGCTTACACCATGGAGCAGAACTCTACTAAGTCTGGCAAAGGTGTGTGTGTGTGTGTGTGTGTGTGTGTGTGTGTGTGTGTGTGTGTGTGTGTATATCTGTGTATGTGTATATGCATGCATGTATGTATGCATGTATGTATGTATGTATGTATGTGTGTGTGTATATCTGTGTGTGTATCCATGTCTGTGTGGTCATTATGTGTGAATGGCGCTACTATTGGAGGCATGGGGGCAGTTTGTGTGGAAGCGGCACCACTATTGGTGAGCATTATGTGTACAGATGGGTCCACGTTTATCTTGACCTTTAATAGGATTAACTGAGATTGGCCAGTCGGACTTAATCCCCTGCTGTAATGACTTAATCCCCTGCTGCATTGTTCTCTGTATTGTATTGCAGCTGAGAACAATAGATGAAGGGTTTATCCTAATAAATCATGTTGTGCCTAGGCGCAGAAAACTAGTCAAGATAACCGTGGACCCATCTTTATGTGTTTTTCATACTTCTCGAACCCTTACAAGGAGCGGTCCCCACATATGATGATCAGAAAGTTGGTCCCCATCCAACATGGAAACCAGTGTGTGTGTGTGTGTGTGTGTGTGTGTGTGTGTGTGTGATAATTAACAATACTCAATTACTGTTATGTATTTATTAAAAATATGTTCATACTTCTTAAATGAACCTCCGCTAAAATCCAGCATACAGTAGTTTGAAATCTCCATTTGACAACACTGTGGGCTGTGCTGCTTAAGGAGTGGAAGTTTTCTATCTGTATTGGTCTTTATAAAGGAGCAGCTCTGGCTAAAATAAAATCTTCATGTATCCTCAAATGAAATATGTCAGCGAGCATTTGTTATATATGTGAGCATTTGTTACTGGGGGAACCCATATCTACCCTGATTGATGGGACAAGTGTAAAACCTGCAATCTTTGCTGAAAGGTATATATAACTACTGCAAGGAAATGACTTCATATAGTACAATCCATTTAAAGTCCAGAAAACAACTTATACTTATTATCAGTTCGATTGTACAAATGGTCTATATGACTCATGTGGCACAGAGTAATCCTTATTGTGAAGTGCCAATCACGCTGAAATCATGAATTCAATTTTATTCCACAAGTAAGAACAGTACTGATAGAACTATTCTTGATATATTATGTAGTCATTTTATTGTGTATTTTGTACATTTGTTTTATTTTTTGCTTTTTAGCAATTTCATATACATATTATGAGTATATATTTTTATTGTGATTATAATGTGATTGAAACATATTACATTGGAGACGTCACTTTTACAACTCTGCCGTAATATGATTTATATGCTTTAAATTGGTATTAGTGCCATTCTGTGCTGTGTGTTATTAGAATGTCACTGAACCCCTTCAGGCATGCAGGCGGTATTAAATGATCATATATCAATACCTCCCACGACTATTTATCTTGCATTCAACACATTCATACATTAAGCATCATCGCCCCCTTCTCTTTGGTTTAGACTTGATAGAAGGATGAAAAAGACAAATTAAACTTTCTGTTGTTATTTTGCGAATTATGTTTTCCTAGGCATCTTCCACATTAACCTACTGCGCGTTATGTGTCAGACACAGGCAATGTGAGAAACACAAGTCCTTTTCAAACTTGTTTTTTATTGTCAAAGTTGTAACATTGTCAAAGTTCAGTTTAGTCATCACCCAAAATTGTTTCCATTATACAAACACTGCCTCCCTTGGTAGAGAGCTATTCGACAAAGCAAGGTCATTTAAGTTAAAAGAAAACAATTCAACATGCTACAAACCAAGAAAAACGTCTGTCACCGTAAAGAATAGCTTTTTTCATCTCAGCAGCTTTCCTTTTCGTGTTTGACCTTCCCAAAGACATAGCTGGCAAAGGAAAATAAGATGATTACTTTTTTGTTTCAGAAAACAAAGAACGATACAATTTCAACATAGTAAATCTCTTGCAATCTCGCTGTAACTGTCACTGAATTAAACAAAATGAATGTCAGTGATACCCAAACGAGGGCAAGCAATGCTACTTACTTTACCTGGACTAAAAATAACAAGAAACACACATTATATAACAGCGGAGGTGAAATTATTTGGGGCATAACATTTGCTAAATATTTTTAAACAGGCTGTATCAATGAAACAATAAAGCATGCAAACAATTGTGACAACAAATTCAGTTAGACATTAGTATAGGTCACTGACAATGTCATCCACGCATAGCTTAACAAAAGGACACAGCCACATTCTGAAAATGCTCAATGGGCACGCTTATTACTTAACTTCCAAAATATATGTTAAGTTAATATCACAGATCCCTCCTCTGGATTCATTGATAAAACACAGATTACACCTTCACCAGTCATAAAACTAATTACATATTAACATTGTCAAGAAAATGGTACATGATTCATTATTAAAGCTAAACCCTAAATGCTCTTCCACACCTTTGACAATTACTCTAAACCAAAAAATTTAAATATTAAAAATAAAACAATACTATTTACATGGATGTACTTGGTTCTGACAAAAGACTGCATTTTGGCCTTCAGAAATCTGTGTGGCACACTTATGTGCTCACAATCATGATAAGTGTAGACACATCCTTTTTCCTCCTCTTAAATCTTGTTAATCACAACCTATGACTTAGCTAGAGTAGCTGCCACATCAGATGAGGAACAATTTTTAATTTAAGAATGATTGCATTAGGGAATTGCATACATGTGAGAGGAACCAATGCTATTCCCTTTTATGTATCAGCAAAATGTGATGTCTATCAACCTAGACATCCAACACAATGAACCTCAAATTTCACACATTTTAGGAAATTAAATCTTAAAGTAGTCCTCGGTATGAATTAAGGATAGCCAAAAAAATGCTCCCCACTTGATGGACATCAAAATGTATCCCCCCTTTATTCAGTCAATATGAAGAGTCTGTTATGAGACGTTAAATTAGGCCAATTTTCAACAACTTATTCTCTCATTGTCCAGTATTGATCTGGCTCAATTGCAGTTCAATGTGCAGGCATATGAGCCAGCCACAATCAACTTGCACATTTATATAAACCTGAAACAAACTGATTGACCCATTCAAAACAAGATGTGCAATCAATGCTTTCTGTTTGATATTTCTCACAGATTACCTTTATCTGTCTTTTGCACAATTTGGTGATCAAGGTATAAAGGGGGTATCTATCTGCGCAATACTGTAGGTTATTTATTGTAATAGTTAATCTGTTCTTGTGCAGCCTTAAGATTTAACAAGGTTCCCCACTATCACTGACCTGGTTTGGGAGTGTTGTGGACTCGGGGTTTCTTCCGGTGACCGGGAAGAGGAACTGCAACCGGGCCACAGCAGGGATGGCCAAATGTAAGTTTTCCTCATGCAGGATTAGGTCGGCAGACAGGAGGCACGTGTGGACGCTGAAGGTCTCCTGAAAGATAGAACTTGAAAGGCGCTGATGAATCAGTGAAGAATACCAGCTGCTGGAGGCACAAACTGCGCTAAAGTGCACTGGGTGCTTGGAGACACTGAGGTGCTTGGAGATACTGAGGCGCTTGGAGACACTGAGGCGCTTGGAGGCACCAAGATGCTTGGAGGCACAGAGGTGCTTGGAGGTACAGAGGTGTTTGGAGGCGCGGAGGTGCTTGGAGACACTGAGGCGCTTGGAGGCACGGAGATGCTTGGAGGCACGGAAGTGCTTGGAGGCACGGAGATGCTTGGAAGCACAGAGATGCTTGGAGGCACGGAAGTGCTTGGAGGCACGGAGATGCTTGGAAGGGCTGGAAACCACAGGAATGCGGGAGCTCTGAAGATCACAGCTTCTGTAGGCAGAATGTCACGATCCGGGTATCTGGACGCCATTTCTTACCCATCAGATGCCTCCTAAGGCTGGCTCAGCGCTCCAGGACCGGATCCCATCTGTTATCCTGATGTGTACATTCCTGTATCCTCTCCTGTCACTCTGGGACGCTGTCACAGTAAACGCCATATTACACCTGGCATGGCGTCTCCCGCGGCCTCCGCCGCCGTCCCTGAACTTCTGCATGCAGAGTGTCTGAGTGGCGATTACGTCAGCCGCGGCCTCCGCTGTGTCCGCGTGGTTGGATGTGCATCTGTCAGCCTGGCGCCTCCTGTCTCCGGTGGCCGGCGCCACCATTACTGTTTTCATTACCACATGGATTACAAACCAAACTTCCCTCCAAGTGTCTGCATGGGCGCAGCCATCTTGGATTCTGTCAGCTGATCATTTCCACCAATCTGTTCTCAGTATTGATAATCTGCATAATTGCCTAGCCAATCCCTTCCTTGCTGCAGGTATAAATACACTGTGCCTGAGCAAGGAAGGCGTCAGTGCTTTGGTTGTCAAACCTAGTTCCTGTTTGTCTCTCTCCTGTGATTGTCTTCCAGGTTCCAGCTCCTGTCTCAAGACTTCCACCATAGAGACCCGCACCAGCATTCCACCTGCGGTGTAGCCTGACTCTCCAATCCATTGTGGATTCATCTGTTTCCAGCTACAACATTACCTGCTTCCAGCTCAGCTTCCAGCAGAGTACAGCTTCCCTTAAAGGGCCGGTGTCCTTTCTACACTTTACCACTCTCCACCGGTATTATTATTTCTCCGCTCTCAAGTTCTACATTTCAGTTCATATTTCATCGCTCCCAAGTTCATTTATTATTTAACTGGTTCCAGCCAGTATCCACTCCGTGCTAACAACAGTCTGGTTCCAGCCAGTATCCACAGCAGCTGTTTTATCTTCAGCAACCCAGCTTTTCCTGGAACACCAGCTGGCACAATCCTGGGTTATCTCCATTGCTACAGTCGGGCCTGGTAAGGACTTTCCATCTAGAAGATCATAAGAACTATCTCACACTACCAGTGCCCTGTGGCTCCTGCCATCCTGTAGTACCCAGGAACTGTATTTATTCTTTGCTGACTTTTACGTTTTCTTTTACTGCTGCTGTGTTGCGGAGTTGTCATAATAAACATCATTGACTTTTATCCAAGTTGTCGTGGTCACGCCTTCGGGCAGTTATTATTCATGTTACTTACATGTCCAGGGGTCTGATACAACCTCCCAGGTTCCGGTACATCTCAGCCCCTACAACTGAGGCTGCCTCCCGTCAGCTCAGGCCCTCAGTTGTGACAGTAAGCACTGACCTAATGAATCCAGCCGGAGACCAGGATCAAGCGGCCAGGCCGATGCAAGAACTGGCAGCCCGACTAGAACATCAGGAGGCTGCACAGGGCCACATCATCCGCTGTCTCCAGGATCTCTCTACTCGGCTGGATGGGATTCAGACAACTCTCCGTGGATCAGGCGCGTCTGGTGCGTCAACCACAGTGACTCCAGCTATAACCCCACCCACCTTACCCATTTCTGCTCCACGTCTTCATCTTCCAACGCCAGCAAAATTTGACGGATCTCCAAGATTCTGCAGGGGATTTCTCAACCAGTGTGAGATTCAGTTTGAGCTACAACCTGGCAATTTTCCCAGTGACCGTACAAAAATTGCCTACATTATTTCTCTTCTCAGTGGCTCAGCCCTTGATTGGGCATCACCGTTATGGGAGAGGTCCGACACCCTGCTATCTTCCTACACTGCCTTCGTGTCAACATTCAGGCGCATCTTCGACGAGCCAGGCCGGGTAACCTCAGCTTCATCCGAGATTCTCCGTTTACGCCAGGGGTCACGTACTGTAGGACAATATCTGATACAGTTCCAGATCCTGGCATCCGAACTGGCATGGAACGACGAGGCCCTGTATGCTGCATTCTGGCATGGCTTATCTGAGCGTATTAAAGATGAGTTAGCTACCAGAGACTTACCTTCTAAGTTAGATGAGCTAATCTCACTCTGCACGAAAGTTTTTACGTTTCAGAGAGAGAGCAACTGAGCGTGGAAGATCATCTGCTCCAAAATCTTCTGCTCCTCCTCCTCGTCAACTGTCACCATCTAAAGATGAGCCCATGCAACTTGGCCGTTCCCGTTTAACTCCTGCTGAGCGCCGAAGACGTCTCTCCGAGTTTCTCTGTCTCTATTGTGCAGCTCCGTCTCACACCATTAATGCCTGTCCCAAACGTCCGGGAAACTCCAAATCCTAGCTCGCCAAGGAGAGGGCCGGCTAGGAGTAATGATCTCCTCTCCATCTCCTCAAGATTGTAATCTCCCAGTCTCGCTTCAAGTTGCTCAACGTTACCGGAACGTCATTGCCCTCCTTGATTCCGGAGCAGCTGGGAACTTTATTACCGAAGCCTATGTTAAACGGTGGTCCCTACCCACCGAGAGACTTCCTTCGTCCATTTCTTTAACTGCCATGGATGGCAGCAAAATTTTTGATGCAGTTATTTCTTTAAGGACTCTACCAGTTCGTCTGAGAGTGGGAGTTCTTCATTCCGAACTTATTTCTTTTTTAGTGATTCCAAGAGCCACACATCCTGTGGTCCTGGGCCTTCCATGGCTCCGTCTTCACAATCCTACAATTGATTGGACGACTACGCAAATCCTGGCATGGGGTTCCTCCTGTGCTGAGACATGTTTGTTTAAAGTATTGCCTGTCTGTTCTTCCTCCCCCAGGTCGTCTGATGTTCCACCTCCTCCATATCAAGATTTCACGGATGTGTTCAGTAAAGCTTCTGCTGATATCCTTCCTCCTCATAGAGAATGGGACTGTCCGATTGATCTCGTTCCAGGGAAGGTTCCACCTCGAGGCCGAACTTATCCGTTGTCTCTGCCTGAGACGCATTCTATGGAGGAATATATTAAAGAGAACCTAGCAAAGGGGTTCATTCGACCTTCTTCTTCTCCAGCCGGCGCAGGCTTCTTTTTTGTAAAAAAGAAAGATGGTGGTCTGCGGCCGTGCATCGACTACAGAGGTTTGAACGACATTACCATCAAGAACCGTTATCCTTTACCCCTGATTACTGAGCTCTTTGACAGAGTTAGCGGAGCTACCATCTTTACAAAGCTGGACTTGCGAGGTGCATACAATCTCATCCGGATCCGTGAGGGTGACGAGTGGAAGACCGCCTTTAACACCCGTGACGGACATTATGAGTACCTCGTCATGCCCTTCGGATTGAGCAATGCTCCAGCTGTCTTCCAGCATTTTGTCAATGAGATCTTCAGAGACATTCTATACCGTCATGTCGTGGTCTATCTAGACGATATCCTCATTTTTGCCAACGATTTAGAGGAACATCGTTTTTGGGTTAAAGAGGTTCTGTCCCGTCTCCGTGTCAATCATCTCTATTGCAAATTAGAAAAATGCGTCTTTGAAGTCAAGTCCATTCCGTTTCTAGGGTACATTGTGTCCGGTTCCGGACTAGAGATGGATCCTGAGAAACTACAAGCAATCCAAAATTGGCCGGTACCCGTAACCCTCAAAGGGGTCCAGAGGTTCTTAGGGTTCGCCAACTATTACCGAAAGTTTATACGAGACTTTTCCACCATTGTGGCGCCTATTACTGCTTTCACTAAGAAGGGTGCTAACCCGTCCAAGTGGTCTGAAGAAGCCATGCAAGCATTTCATCTTTTAAAACAAAGGTTCATCTCTGCGCCTGTTCTGAAACAGCCTGACATCGACTCTCCTTTCATCTTAGAGGTGGATGCCTCCTCCGTTGGAGTAGGAGCGGTGTTATCTCAGAGGGCTAAAGATGGCCATTTACACCCTTGCAGTTTCTTCTCCCGGAAATTCTCCCCAGCTGAGCGCAACTATGCCATTGGCGACCAGGAGTTGCTAGCCATCAAGCTCGCTCTAGAAGAGTGGAGGTATCTGTTGGAGGGAGCTTCTCATTCAATCACCATACTTACAGACCACAAGAACCTTTTATACCTGAAGGGCGCACAATGTCTCAACCCTCGTCAGGCCAGATGGGCACTTTTCTTTTCCAGGTTCGACTTTAAACTCCAGTTCTGTCCGGGCTCTCAGAATCGCAAGGCCGATGCCCTTTCCCGCTCATGGGAGCAAGAAAATTAGTCAGAGTCTTCAGACAAGCATCCTATTATAAATCCGTTGGCATTCTCCACGGTAGGGATGGACTCTACGCCCCCATCAGGGAAAAGTTTTGTGAAGCCGATGCTAAGGAAGAAGCTCATGCATTGGGCCCATGCTTCCCGTTTTGCCGGACATACAGGTATCCAAAAAACCCTGGAGTTTATCTCTAGGTCCTATTGGTGGCCAACTCTGAAAAAGGACGTCTTGGAGTTTATTGCATCTTGCCCAAAGTGTGCCCAACATAAAGTATCCCGCCAGTCGCCTGCGGGGCAACTGGTTCCACTATCCGTTCCCCGTCGACCATGGACCCACTTGTCGATGGATTTCATTACAGACTTACCCATGTGCAACAAGTTCAATACCATCTGGGTGGTAGTTGACCGGTTCACCAAGATGGCACACTTCATTCCTCTCACCGGTCTTCCGTCAGCTTCCAAGTTGGCTCAAGTATTCATACAAGAGATCTTCCGACTCCACGGTCTTCCTGAAGAAATTATCTCAGATCGAGGAGTTCAATTCACAGCCAAATTCTGGCGAAGTTTATGTCAAGTCCTCCAAGTCAAGCTAAAGTTTTCCACGGCTTACCATCCTCAGACCAATGGTCAAACCGAGAGGGTGAATCAGGACTTGGAGGCCTTCCTCCGCATCTATGTGTCCTCCTCTCAAGATGACTGGGTTCAATTACTTCCCTGGGCCGAGTTCTGTCATAACAACCAGTATCATTCTTCATCTGCTTCAACACCATTCTTCACTAACTTTGGATTCCACCCTAAAGTCCCTGAGTTCCAACCGCTTCCAGCAACTTCTGTTCCCGCAGTGGATATCACCTTGCATCAGTTTGCCAATATCTGGAAGAGCGTACGATCAGCTCTGCTCAAGGCATCGTTCAGGTACAAGAAGTTTGCGGATAAGAAGCGTCGAGCAGTTCCTGCTCTCAAGGTGGGTGATCGGGTATGGTTATCCACGAAGAATTTGAGGTTAAGAGTTCCCAGTATGAAGTTTGCACCTCGCTATATCGGTCCTTTCAAGATTGAACAAGTCATCAATCCTGTTGCTTACAGACTCCAGTTGCCTCCCTTCTTAAAAATACCCAGGACATTCCATGTTTCCCTGTTGAAACCGCTGATCTTGAATCGGTTTCATTCCTCACTTCCTCCAACTCCGAAAGTCCAAACTCAACGAGGCGTTGAGTATGAAGTGGCCAAGATCCTGGACTCACGTCACCGTTACGGTCAACTACAATATCTTATTGACTGGAAGGGTTATGGTCCTGAGGAACGTTCATGGACCAATGCTTCTGATGTCCATGCTCCTGCCTTGGTCCGGAGATTCCATTCCAAGTTTCCTCAAAAGCCAAAGAAGTGTCCTGGGGCCACTCCTAAAGGGGGGGGGTGCTGTCACGATCCGGGTATCTGGACGCCATTTCTTACCCATCAGATGCCTCCTAAGGCTGGCTCAGCGCTCCAGGACCGGATCCCATCTGTTATCCTGATGTGTACATTCCTGTATCCTCTCCTGTCACTCTGGGACGCTGTCACAGTAAACGCCATATTACACCTGGCATGGCGTCTCCCGCGGCCTCCGCCGCCGTCCCTGAACTTCTGCATGCAGAGTGTCTGAGTGGCGATTACGTCAGCCGCGGCCTCCGCTGTGTCCGCGTGGTTGGATGTGCATCTGTCAGCCTGGCGCCTCCTGTCTCCGGTGGCCGGCGCCGCCATTACTGTTTTCATTACCACATGGATTACAAACCAAACTTCCCTCCAAGTGTCTGCATGGGCGCAGCCATCTTGGATTCTGTCAGCTGATCATTTCCACCAATCTGTTCTCAGTATTGACAATCTGCATAATTGCCTAGCCAATCCCTTCCTTGCTGCAGGTATAAATACACTGTGCCTGAGCAAGGAAGGCGTCAGTGCTTTGGTTGTCAAACCTAGTTCCTGTTTGTCTCTCTCCTGTGATTGTCTTCCAGGTTCCAGCTCCTGTCTCAAGACTTCCACCATAGAGACCCGCACCAGCATTCCACCTGCGGTGTAGCCTGACTCTCCAATCCATTGTGGATTCATCTGTTTCCAGCTACAACATTACCTGCTTCCAGCTCAGCTTCCAGCAGAGTACAGCTTCCCTTAAAGGGCCGGTGTCCTTTCTACACTTTACCACTCTCCACCGGTATTATTATTTCTCCGCTCTCAAGTTCTACATTTCAGTTCATATTTCATCGCTCCCAAGTTCATTTATTATTTAACTGGTTCCAGCCAGTATCCACTCCGTGCTAACAACAGTCTGGTTCCAGCCAGTATCCACAGCAGCTGTTTTATCTTCAGCAACCCAGCTTTTCCTGGAACACCAGCTGGCACAATCCTGGGTTATCTCCATTGCTACAGTCGGGCCTGGTAAGGACTTTCCATCTAGAAGATCATAAGAACTATCTCACACTACCAGTGCCCTGTGGCTCCTGCCATCCTGTAGTACCCAGGAACTGTATTTATTCTTTGCTGACTTTTACGTTTTCTTTTACTGCTGCTGTGTTGCGGAGTTGTCATAATAAACATCATTGACTTTTATCCAAGTTGTCGTGGTCACGCCTTCGGGCAGTTATTATTCATGTTACTTACATGTCCAGGGGTCTGATACAACCTCCCAGGTTCCGGTACATCTCAGCCCCTACAACTGAGGCTGCCTCCCGTCAGCTCAGGCCCTCAGTTGTGACACAGAATAGATGATACTCAGGCGCCGGAGCTCTGCCCGGCATCTGAATTTGACCTTCCCGCCTCACTCTGATTGGCGGGGAGCGCCGATGACGTCACCCACCCATCCGACCCTCGTGGACGTCAGGCGTACCCGGGGCACCCGCCCCCGAACATCCGCCGGGACCAGTAAGCCGGGGACCACCAGCGGGGACGGCCGCCGGGAAGCCCAGCGCACCCGGAGGGGTAAGAGCGGCGGCCGCTGTGGCATGACACCCACCTTGCTTCGAAGGAATTAGAAGAGGCTTGGATCTTTGGCACAGCAACCTTACTGCAATTGGTAACCATTTAAGATCTCCTTACAGCCCCCTTTCTCTACTCTACCCAACACTAAAGTTCCTACACTAAGGATTAAAATAACCTCTATTTAGAGGACATTGCAACATGGCACTGCATACAGATGACAAATAACCTCTGCCAAACGAAGTTAACACCACAAAACAGACAGATCCATAATGTGTACAATAACACAGCAAGAAGATCAAACTACAAAATGGCTATAAACAGTATCATAATGGGAGCTTTATACTAATGCAGTACATTCTATATTCTGCTCCCTGAAACCTGTGGAATCTCATGCCATTACTTTTATATTGACCTCACCACTGTTAATACTGCCTTTTATGCCACTGTGGTTTGCTCTTCTATTGTATTTCCTTCATGTAACCCCCACTGTATTCTATACCTCTACTATTTCCCTGCCAACAGCAAACTTCGCAGTGTGCCACAGATGGCTGCCTTGGATGGTTCCTCCACAGACAGAATGTACTACATTTTGATCTATTCATACAGTGCATATCATATTACACATGTGTCACTTTTCCTATATATTATTTGGTACCTTGTTTGGCTTATCTCCCATGGTATAACCTTTGTAGTGTGCCCAACATGCCTGCCTCACCTGGTACACTCATGGATGGGTTAAAAAAATACATAGATCTGACTGATATATTAGGACTCTACTCTGAGTGTTAGGATGTTACAACAACCCCATTTTGTGTCATCTATTCTAAGCGTAACATATTCTATGTAGTGTGCCCAAGATGGCTACCTTGCCTGGTACATTTTGTGGGTGGAATATATAACCCATGGAATTTATTACCCAAAATGTCTGCACCAACCATGCATAATGCTTATTGTGCTCTAAGTTTTTTCTTCTGTGTGGTTTTCTACTTGTTGTAATGGGTTGGGGATGGAATCCCAACGGCCGGGATTCAGGAGGTCAGTATACCGACAATGAGATCCTGGATGTCAGAATGTCGGCAGCGGGGCGAGAGTTAGAAAGCTGCTTGCGGGCTCGCTGCGCTTGTCACCGTTTCTATTCCCACTCTATGGGTGTCATGGACATGAAAAGATTTAAAGTAAGTTTGTAAAACTATTTCGGGATGACAATGAAAAGTTAAAGTTTGGTGTTAACCCTTAGTAATGGTGGTAGTTCTGCCACTGACTGGGTGCATCATGCCAGATATATTTGCATTGTCTCCAATAACTTTTTCCTAGATACCTATTACACAAGCTGATTAAATGATTGAGTAGCTGCAATACCATATTATGGTTTGTACTTTGGCCGAAAAGAGTATACTGACCGCACAGGTCCCTGGATATGGTATAGTTATGTCGTAATCAAATAGCCAGTATAACCAATGGATATCTAAATCTTGCTTGCTCCTGGAAAGGGTGGTGGTGCTCCCTGAGAGTAATACAGTATGAACACAAAGCATGGCACAAAACTCTCTTGGGTAGGGGCACTCTTATTAACCTGAAATGTATTGTTTGGATACTGCATGGTTTGTACTTTACCTTTTTATTGATTTATATTTTCTATATTGTTTATACAGTACTATTTAATGCCTGTGCTACAAATACATATGCAGTTGTAGCTTACATGTGACAGATAAGTCCTACATCAGCTGTCTTTTTTGATAAATAAAAATGCTTCACTTTCCTCAGTTAATGTTCATTTCAGGTCAGGCAAAAGTTGTTCCAAGCTCTTGTGCATAATATTCATTAATAATGGAGACATCCATGTACATGCTCTTAGAGAGTGCCCTTGTGAATAGACAGGCTCGCCTCTTGTTTCTTTTTAGAACACAGTGATTTATTCTATTTTTAGTTTGCAGAAGTAAAATATTACAATTCCCAGAGTGCCTTGTATACAAAGACATGTATGTAGTTCCTACTGTTTATGTTTTATGTATTAAGATGTAATAAATTGACTTTTATCATGCATCTAATAAATAAATGGCATCTTTAAAAAGTATAGATTTCGTTATGTCTGCAAGTAGTTACCGATAAGTTGTGCAAGTTTCCAAATTTAGTTTTTGGCAAAAAATAAAAATAAATCCTGTTTTAAGTTTTCTAGGAATATATATATTCACAAAAACAGAAGGCAAGCCTTAAATGAGGTGCATACACAAAACACCCTTCAGGGACTAGAAGCATGGGCATAACTACAGTGGGTACAAGGGGTGCCATTGCTTTGGTCCAGAGGATTAGGGCAGCCTGGACACAGGTTAAAAAGTTGCATACCAATTTCCCAGATTGATCCATTGCCCAGCCTGAGTGTGTGCGACATGACATTTCTAGTTAGAGGAGTATGTAGGGGATGTTATAATGGTAAGGGGGCACTGTAAAGAGGCATAATTTAAACTGGGGGGCACTGTAATGTGGCACAATATGAACTGGAATACACTGCAATGTGTCAATCTGATCTGTTCATTGTAATATTGAGAGCACTATAATGTTACATAATAAGAACAGGGGCACTTTAATGTAGCACAATATGAAATATAGGAACCACTGTATAGTGAGGCATAATATGAACTAGGACACAGTATGATTGTTGCATAATTTGAACTGATGGCTCTCTAATGTGGAACAGTATGAACAGGGGCACTGTACTGTGGCATAATATACTGGAGACACTGTATGTCATAATGTGAATTGGGGATATTATGTGGCATAATGTATACTGGCAGCCTTACAATGTGACATCATGTAAACGAGGAAACTAAAATGGTTCTTAAATTAAACTAGAGCACTATTATGGGGCATACTATTAACTAGGGCACTATTATGGTACAAAAAATAAACCAGGCCACTATTATGGTACAGAAAATGAACTAGGGCACTGTTATGGGGCATAACATAATTACTGTTGTGGAGAGGTGTATGTCAAGAAGCATAAGGTCACGGGCCCCCTTCTATATGTTGCTATGGGGCATAACATAATTACTGTTGTGGAGAGGTGTATGTCAAGAAGCATTAGGTCACGGGCCCCCTTCTATATGTTGCTATGGGGCATAACATAATTACTGTTGTGGAGAGGTGTATGTCAAGAAGCATTAGGTCACGGGAACCCTTCTATATGTTGCTATGGAGCCCACAAAGTTCGGGTTATGCCCCTGACTAGAAGCCCCGTTTTTTTATAGGATCTTCCTTTTACCATTACTAGAACACTATTTCTGTGTTAAGGCAGCAATATTTCTGTGTATATGGTGTTCATGCATGCCTATGATATAACTACTTTAACAGACATTTCATGGGTCTGAAAACAGTAACATTTCTGGATAGTTGGTACAGGCAGTGTGTCGAACTACACTTAATTATGTAGGTTATTGCATCACTCCATGCATGCTCACAGCCACATGGGCACCCAAATCCTTCCAAATCAATTTTTTTGTACAAACTTACTGATGGCAGATCTAAACCTAGAACGAGAGAAAAGAGAGAAGGCACACTGCAATAAAACATGAAGAAAAAGACACCACACTGTCAGTTCCAACATGAAACATGGTTTACTAGCAACTTAACAAATGCCACAGTAATGCAGTACTGGCAAGAAAAACTGGAGAAGATGAAAGCCTTCTAGTAGCATAATGAGGGCAGTTTGTTGAAAAGAAACTGTCAGGGAAGTCAGCTTAGACAACATAGTGGCAACAAGACTTAAGTTATTTTGCATCCCTGGGTGGCTGCATCTGTGGCTTGTTCTGCACCTTTGGGGCACCTATAAAGAAAGAAGAAACCAATATTAATTTAAGGCATTCTGGGCAGAGAAACCGACAGACCTAGCAAAGATATAGGGTAGGTAAGATGGATCACGTTGCAAGGTGGCAACTTTATTTCCTATAACAAAGGAAGATTGCAATCCATAGATTCCAGTAAATATTTGAAAGTAACCAGTCAAAGTACTGAGTGGCGGGGTGCAGTGCAGCCACCATCTAGGGCTACAACAGGCAGGGTAGGATGAAGATAATCCCCTCTCCAGCTGCTCCATCTCCTCCCTCCCCACAGCCTTTCTCCGCTCACCTTCGGGGCTTTTCTCTGCCCTGCAACAAGCTCCAGCTCCTAGAGTGTGCGCCTTGTTACTGTGGGCTGGTCCCTCCTATGAACCTTTCTCACCTGCCACTTCATATAATCTTACCCTCTTCTCCCTCAGCTTCAACTTCGTCCTTTCTTCCCTCCCCATTACAGCATTGTAGCTCCTCCTCCAGATAGATAGATAGAAATTTGGGGCACCAAAATAAAATTATATCTTGGCCCCCCAAATCTAAAAACATTATAGTGCCCCTGCTGGTGGGCAATATACAAATATAAACAATCCTGTGACCATGCACAAAAAAAGAGTAACAAAAACTGCAGCAGATATAACACAATAGACACTATAAAAAAGCCTCACCCATACATCATAGTACAAAAATATATTAAAGAAAACTATTGTACGATACTTCTTGCTCTTATCTCATTTCCATATTTTCTTAAATACAACAACAATTGAACAAAGCATTAAAAACACTGCTGTGTGTGTAATGATGTAGAGTGAGCAATCTCTTAGTCCAAACGAGTATAAGAAATATATTGACCCTTTCAATTTTGTCCTTTTGCATGGTATGTACAGTCTTTAAATAGTTCTTCTCTTGAGAAAGAGAAATGGTCTCCTTATATGCATCCAAACCCAAACACAAAGTTGTTTATACTGTAGGGCTCAGCATGAAACTCTCCTTCTCCTTAGAATAGCCTCTTCAGAGGAAGGAGCCCAAGAGGCTTTGCGACTGCCTGCATAATAGCGGATCATGGAAGAAACCTAAGCTGAATGTTGTTATCATCCTTATGACTTTTGCTATACCTCTTAAGGATATTTGATGAGGAAGAAAAATGGGAAATTAAAGTCTGAACCTCTAAGCATTTATCTGGTGTGAATGTTATGGAGAAAGAAGTGGTATTTATGAGAAACACAGAAATTGTATCATTTGTCAAAGTGCCAATACTGATTTAGTTCAGCTGAACTACCAGAAGATCATCTAGGTAGATTATATAATGGATACTCCCATTGTTGAAGATAAGTTATAACTGATTTCATAAGCCATATATATGTGTAGGGACCATTGTAAATCGCAGAATCTGTCACTGTCCATTGAAAGAGGGGGTCTCAGGAGATGATTTTGATTCTGGTGGAGCAGAATTGAATGAAAGGCCTCCTATTTTAAGGCAGTATTAGCAGAGGCGTCTCTAGTACTGGTGACACCGGGGTGCAGCACCCTCCGCTCTCCCGAAAAAGGCGTGTGGCCTATCATGGAGGGGGCATGGCACATCTTGTAAATCCAGTACAGTGGGTGTGGCCTACTTAGAAAGGGGCATGTCTTCACAGGCATCCCCTGATTTCATCACTCCGGGAGGTGTGCCCTGCATCCCCAGAGATCCTGGCTGCCCCTGTAGACTGGCCTGTATGCAGTGTCAACTCCTCCACTTTGACAGGAGCCGGGTGCTGCAGAAGAATGTTACACTGCAGCACCTGGCTCCCGTCACTGGAGAAGGCGGCATTTTGGTGTCACCCCCACCGAGGGTGACACATGTGTGCGGGCTGCTCCAGCTGCACCCACCTTCTGATGCTACTGAGTATTAGTTTTGGTAGAGAAGAAAGGGGACATCTGCCAAATCCTCCATTCTTAATTTTACCTTTTTTATGTTTAGGTTCAAGGATTTGACATTTAGGACTAGTCTGTAGTAGCCTCCCTGTTTTCTTAATGCATAAATACCTCATCTAGCGGAGTTCTGGAAATTTCTAGAGGGAAGTGGAGCAGCAGAAATGTCAAACCAAAACACATGCATTGTATGTGATAATCTGCCTTCAGGATGTTATTGCATGTATGAGACCAAAATGGAGAGATACATGAGTAAGACTTACTGTATCCTTCATCCCTCCTGGAAGTGTTACTGGTGGAGGACACAGCACCTCATGCAACTTGTATACTGAAGAAACCTCCTTTCTGGTGTCTGTCAGCACCTCTGTGCACAGGGGTTGAACCACATGTAGTTCATCCCTCCTAGGTAAAGGGTTTCTTAGTACTGTAGATTGGTTTACTCTAAAGCCAGAGAAAGACTTTTGAGACTTTTAATGGATTTTGACCTAGTTAAGAAATTTGGGTCTGAAAAGATCTGCATCCATAAATTCTGACACCTTTACAAGATTGGGATAAGATGGTAAGATCTACTCTACCAAGCCAGTGGGTTCTATGGGTATTGGAATTGAAAATAAAAATGTAACTGATAATAAATTTGGCTATAGCTGTAAGTAGAGCAAATTTGGATTCTCCCAAGAATTCTAAGGATCAGCTAGCATCTCCTTCCATTCCAACCTTATCCAATACAAATAGTGGTACTGCCTGAGGAAGCAGACCTGTCTGCAAAATGCATCGCAACTGCAAAATTAGTACTCCTTTTTAAGGAGTTAATATATTTCCAAGATACTGTGATATTATTTGTATTTTTAATAAAACCTCTTGGTATTTTATGATACCCACATGGCATTGACATTCTCTTATTTGTAAATAGCTCATTACTGAGTAAGGATGATTATCCAACAACAATACTATAATTATTAATGGAGGTTTCAAAATAGCCTAGTTAGCACATGAGAAATAACTTATTATTATAGAAACTTGGTGGGGTTTGTTGGGAAGCCCCTTTTATCTCCTTGGCTGCAAACTGAGGTAAATTCTACCATTATATTGGCTCCAATTTCTAACCTGTCTGTGTTCTTCACAGCTCCTTTATAAAGCTCCCATACCGGAGCAAAATGTGTTAGTGACTGAGGACGATACCTGCTTCTTCTCCGTATGTACATTCCAGTGACTGTGCCGAGATATGTACACCCACCTTTCCTGCTGAAATAGTCTCTGAGCAAATGGTGAATGGCTTACTCACACTTGCAATGGCACAGCAGCGGCACAGATACAACACCTTCTCATAACATCCAGTCAGTGAACACATTGGTGCTGGTTACAATCAGGAGCTGGAAATTGTACTGGGAGCATATTATTGTGGGATGCCTATCTAGGGAGAATTGAAAAAAAGCCAGGAACTAACTGGTCATTTATCTCCTAACAGAATTGTATTTCCACAGTTTGACATTTATGCTGAGCCATTAATTCTCTTGCAGCCAGTCCTTTTTGTTTTTGGATATGGAGCAAAGTCATTGATTTATATTGAGCAAAGAAATATATGAATGCATTTATACAATTCGTTTTTTTGGTAACTGAATAATTATTGAGCATTTTACACTTGTTTTTTATGATGTCAGGCATGAATTAAATATTTATTTATTAATATAGAAGTGACTTGTCTGCAGCCAGGATCTCTGGGGATGCTGAGCACACTTCCCATGTCATTCTGCCATGATAAGGCTTTAGATAAGGACAGTACCATGAGGATGTTTTTGTCGGAACAGCACCATACTGTGTTATGCAGAACTGTTTCATGCCTAGAGAGTTGTGTCACACTCAGCAGCGCAAAAAACTTGTTCCATCTCTGTCTTAGATGAATATGAAATGTGATAAAGTAGCCAGAAACTATACTTATGTTATGACAATAATTCAGATCACAATCTTAAGGCATTATGTTCTTTACTATAGCAATTGCTATCAAAAGGACATTATGCAAATAATTTTAATAAAGAACAGAAGTTAACAGCGTGTAGCTATAAAACTGCATCCAAAGATTTGTAGTTCTTTGCCTTAGCCAGAATTAAGAGGGTAATGTGCAGCCAAGATTGTTAACATGCAGCGCTTATTTACTTCTTAAGGTAATTACAAATTCAATAATACCGTACACAATTCTAAATCACTAATTTTGAAGAAAGCCTTAAAGTGTTTTATTCAAACAACACATTTTTTATTCAAAATATTCAAAATGGAACAGTCTTACATGCGCTATGGGTAGACGTTACAGTCCAAATTTTAAATCCATGAATGTCTCTCAATATTCCTCCTGATGAATCAAGGGAGGGGAAAAAGAAAGAGAACATGCAATGGTATAATAACAGACAAACAATGGCCTGGGGGCCCACATTCTGCTCTAAGGATCAGGTTCCAGACTGTGCACTTGAATTATACATTATACATATGTTACCTTATACTGGACTATGGTGTATTTTCTACAGTGCAATGCTGTTACTAATCTGGTACAATATCATGTATGCAGCAGCTGAATTTACTGTATATATTTATGAAGGGAACCAGACGTTGCACTCTCTAATGGTTAGTCAAACCAATGAGGTGGCAGGTCACACCACTTCTACAGACTTGCCACACCCCTAACATGGGCCCCTACCACTGCATTTCCCTGGTGGGCCCTACATGCCCCAGTCCGACACTGGAGCCACTTCACAGCTTCTCTGATATCAGCAGTCCTAACACTACATAATAGCAGTGCCCACATAGGGCCATGTAATTTGTCTACAGTTAGGCCTCATGATAAAGGCTATTACTAAAACACATACAGGCAGAGAGCTAACTTACCTGGGAGCCACCCCCAGGATCTCCCATTAGCACTACAAGGAACAGCATGCCTTCCAAATACTGCTCCCATTCAATGCCTTTCTCACACAAGCAGACAAACAATGGCAGTTGCTCGGTCATTCCTGGAGATTATTATATATCAGGTGCTAGAGAGGGGGAGGGGTCACAGACAAACAGCAGACAGAGAGGGGGGGTGCTTCCCCCCCCCTGTGGTGTCCCCCCAGCAAACTAAAAATTACCTGTAACCATACCTGAACCTATCTGGTAATAGAAATTCAGATAATTGGTCACACATGTTTGCAAAGGCATGTTTGTCTACAGTAAGGCCTCATGATAAAGGCTATTACTAAACCACATCCAGACAGAGAGCTAACTTTCACGGGAGCCACCCCGGGGTCTCCCATTAGCACTATAAGTAACAGCATGCCTTCCAAATACTGCTCCCATTCAATGCCTTTCACACACAAGCAGACAAACAATGGCAGTTGCTTGGTCATTCCTGGAGATAATTATATATCAGGTGCTATAAAGGGGGAGTGCTAATGGGAGATCCTGGGGGTGGCTCCCGGGTAAGTTAGCTCTCTGTCTGAATATGTTTTAGTAATAGCCTTTATCATGACGCCTTACCGTAGACAAATTACATGGCCCTATGTGGGCACTGCTATTATGCAGTGTTAGGACTGCTGATATCAGAGAAGCCGTGAAGTGGCTCAGCAGCTAAACATGCATTTGCAAACATGTGTGACCAATTCTCTGAATTTCTATTACCAGATAGGTTCAGGTATGGTTACAGGTATTTTTTAGTGTGCTGGGGAGATACCACAGGGGGGGGGGGGGAAGCACCCCTCCCCCTCTCTGTCTAATGGTATAATAACGTTAGATGATGAAAACACCCGGCGTGCTAATTCTTGTCCATGACTTTAGTTTCACCAGTGTATCAGAGTCAGTGAGCGTAAAATGTTTCTATCTTAACCTCTGTTGGTCCAAAATGACTAACACTTGATAGTGAAGATTGAAGATGTAAGAGATACATAGTACTGCACTATTTCATATGCCTTTAGTTTGCCTACCAACATTATAGACTGAAACATAATTAACTCCCTGTCCTCCCTTCTAGTAAAGAGTATTTGCCCGCTGCTATGACCCCTGATCCAACTCTGTCTACCTGACCCTCCCACCCCATCATCCCACTCAACCCTGCAGCTCCCCATATTTATTGTGTGCCTGGTGGCACCTTCCTCCGTCCTCTCCTGTTAGGCTAAGGTCTGTCCCGTCTCCCTGGCAGTGGGAGCTGCTGGGGCGCCCAAATGTTGGAGATGCAAAAGACATTAGCAAATTATTATATAGATCTATAAATATACATAGAGCATTCAAAATCTATACATGGCAGAAAATGTAATTTAGGAAATCTACTGTAATAAATATCAGTCTGTTAATCAATGTAATGAAACAAAAAACTCCAATATCAAAGTGTTAGAATCAAAGAGATGCATTTTCATCTGACTTGTATGATGCAGTGCCATGTGTTGATTAGTTTACAATACAAAGCACATCCTGGTAAACAAAATGTAATGTAAAGAACCACAAATGAGAGAACTTTTTATGTTACAATTGACACAAATATTTGACCTGTCCTATGCAAATTGTTTGTCCAAATACACAGTATATTGCAATGAATCATTATGGGACACACAGAATATGTTTTAGAATATACACATGGCGTATCACCTTCCTGTTTACAGGCACAATCTGGCATTCAGGAATAATGCACCGCATAAGAGACAGAGAGGGAAAAGGACATCCTTTCCCTTAGAGTTCTAGGGTATGTTTTGTCATGCTTTTTATACCATATAGACTTTGGAGCTGAAGAGAGTTGTACAGGGAGCATTTATTGTAGGCAGGGGTATTGTTAAAATGGTAAAATGAAAACATACATATGTACAAACTTTGGGATACTAAATGCTATATTAATTACCATATACAATATCATATGGAAATAAATATACTGGTGCCATTGGAGTTTAAAAGCATTCACCAAAATAACATGAGGTATTAATTGTTCTCAGGAAAAGCATGGTTGGGTTTGGAACCAATATCCTTTTTCATTAATTTACTTTTTATTGTTGTTTTACTTTTTCCAGTTCTTCATTTTTCACTCTATTTTTTTACATAAAATGATGATGAAGATGATTATACTGTATAATAATCACATCAGGACATTAGACACTAATTGCAGCTACTCTGTCAGCGATATAACTCCACTTTATTTTCTAGCTGAGTTGTTGACTACTACAAAAAAAACATAATACAGGTTGAGGTAGAAAATTTGAAAAAATCCTGCTGCGCCCTCTGGACTGCTGCAACAGGTAGGTAAATGGGGGATGTCACACAATCTCCGGAATCACAAATGTACAGAAAGAAAGATTTTACCACCTAAACGCGCTGTCCAATCGAATTGCCCAACATAGACATAAATGGGAGTACCCCAGCATTGAGGGGTGAATGTTCAATGTCGTGGATGGGGTAGGTTAAATGTTCGTGTGTGTGTTTCTTTTCAAATCCACTGGCGGAATGTCTCTATCAGGAGAGTCCTTCAAGCAAGTGGGCCTAATCTTGAGGTGATGTCAGATCCTCTCAGCGATCGTCATACAAGGCCCTCCTGAAGGGTAAATCCTCAGTGTGTTGCGGGTTTATAGAAAATAAATGGAGAGACCATATAGTGTAATACGTTTTGATGTATCATGAGCATAAATCTCCCCACTTTCGCAATTATCGTTCGTAATCGCCCTTCAAATAGATATATCTGCAACTGGTCAGTATAGTGCCACACACCTTCTACAAATAGTGACACCCAAGCGGTAGTGCAAGAAAGCGGTGGGATTAAATCAATTACCAAAATAAGCAATAAATAGGCATAGATCTCCTCTCTTCACAATTGTCACAAGTGATTGCCCTTGGTAATTTTTTTGGTTTTACCATTCAGGATTCCATGGGGGATCATTGTACATATGTCTGTTTTAGTGTGTGATTATTAAAACGTATTACGCTATTTGGTCTCTATACTTTTTTGCATAAACTCACCACATATCGGGATATACCTACTTGAAGGGCGACCACCCGTGACAACTGTGAAGAGAGGAGATTTATGCCCACTTGTTGCTTATTCTGGTAATTGATTTAATTCTACCGTTTCATTGCACCATCGCTTGGGTGTTATTAGTTGGAGAAGGGCAATCACTTGTGACAATTGTGAAGAGAGGAGATCTATGCCTATTTATTGCTTATTCTGGTAATTGATTTAATCCCACCGCTTTCTTGCACTACCGCTTAGGTGTCACTATTTGTAGAAGGTGTGTGGCACTATACTGACCAGTTGCAGATATATCTATTTGAAGGGCGATTACGAACGATAATTGCGAAAGTGGGGAGATTTATGCTCATGATACATCAAAACGTATTACACTATATGGTCTCTCCATTTATTTTCTATAAACCCGCAACACACTGAGGATTTACCCTTCAGGAGGGCCTTGTATGACGATCGCTGAGAGGATCTGACATCACCTCAAGATTAGGCCCACTTGCTTGAAGGACTCTCCTGATAGAGACATTCCGCCAGTGGATTTGAAAAGAAACACACACACGAACATTTAACCTACCCCATCCACGACATTGAACATTCACCCCTCAATGCTGGGGTACTCCCATTTATGTCTATGTTGGGCAATTCGATTGGACAGCGCGTTTAGATGGTAAAATCTTTCTTTCTGTACCTTATAATACAGGTTGAGTATCCCATATCCAAATATTCCAAAATACGGAATATTCCAAAATACGGACTTTTTTGAGTGAGAGTGAGATAGTGAAACCTTTGTTTTTTGATGGCTCAATGTACACAAACTTTGTTTAATACACAAAGTTATTAAAAATATTGTATTAAATAACCTTCAGGCTGTGGGTATAAGGTGTATATGAAACATAAATGAATTGTGTGAATGTAAACACACTTTGTTTAATGCACAAAGTTATAAAAAATATTGGCTAAAATTTCCTTCAGGCTGTGTGTACAAGGTGTATATGTAACATAAATGCATTCTGTGCTTAGATTTAGGTCCCATCACCATGATATCTCATTATGGTATGCAATTATTCCAAAATACGGAAAAATCCGATATCCAAAATACCTCTGGTCCCAAGCAATTTGGATAAGGGATACTCAACCTGTATATTAGTACTGAAAAATGCTACACACATAGGGCCTAATTTAGATACGGTTGTAAAGCGGCTGAAGTACGCAAATCGGTTGATGTTTTCATACTGCGCATTCATCTGAGCCGCAATGCACACAAGGCTAGTGCTGATGTGCTGTGTCTCTCCTCCTGACCGGCTCACTGGGCATGTGTGAGATCTCGCAAGGCTTACAAGGTCTCACGTGCAGCCAGCAGCTGCAGCCAGGGACAGTGCTGTCCCTGCTGTGGTGAAAGGCCACGACACCTGCAGCTGTCAGAATCAATAGCTGCAGGTGTCGGAACGGTCAATGCCACTGACCATTCATACATTGCCCCAAACATTGGCGTGCTATTTTATAGCTAGCAGCATCGATAATGACAGGGGCGCATAGTACCCTTGTCATTTAACACATATCTCCTCCTTAATACATGTGGGAAAAGCGGTATCAGCACAAATAACATGCACTGATACCATTCCTCCCCATAATGAGTTTTCTCACATCTACTCCTAAGTCACAAGCTAAACCAGGAGTGTTAAGACCCAGACAGATTTGCTGCAATGTGATCACATGATCAGACTTTAACTGCCCATGCAGCTGCTCAGAGAGATCCGTAGCAACAGGCATAGGTGGAAGAGCCTTGTGCTCCCACTGCTTATGGCTGCTCTGCACTGAACTGGTCACCAGAATGGGTCCCTTTGTATATAGGTCACTAGAATGGTGCTTTGTTCATGGTATCAGCAAAGAGAATAACACTCTTTGCATTGTATAAGGATTATGAGAATTGAATCCTGAGCATGGTATATTGGCCATACGAATGGGACAATGCATAGATACTGTGGGGGTATTTAATTACCCATGAAGAAGCAGCGTTTTTCGCAATTTTTCCAGACGTTTCTTCGATATTTTTTTTCAGTATATCCAATTAGGTCACCCGAAAGAAAAAAAATCCTTTTCTCCCGAAAACAGTGAACACACGTTCAGGTTCAATCTTCTGGGATTTTGCTTCGCCTGGCTGAGGCAGGTGAAACAAAATCCCAGAGAAACTGCATCTCACGCCGGCTTATCGGGGCTAATTGAATAGCCCCTGGTGAGACAATTACTAACGATCAATGATCGCAGGCAAATTAATACCCCCCATATACAGTATTACAATGTATTGTAATAAGATTACATAAAGTGTAAAATGTAATTGTATTTTTCTGCCTCAATAACATGGATTCTGCAAGTTATTCGAATGAATAGTTACCAGCATCAAAATTGGCAGTATGCCAGAGGATACTGGGGTAAATGTATTAACAATCATTATGGTGGAGAAATGGTATAAGCGTATATCTCTCTTATATAAGAAAGTGGTAAATACCGGCAAATCACAGGGGTGATATGTGTTCCCGTCATTATTGGGGCTACTATCTACAAGATATGCCGATGTGTGGGGCAGTGTATGAATGGTCAGTGGCACTAATCATTCAGAGACCTGAAGCTATCGATTTCGACAGCTGCAGGTGTCATTGCCCATTCAATATGGACAATGCCGTCTCTGGCTGCAGCAGCTGTCAACTCCAGGCTGCATGTGAAATCTTGTAAGGCTTGCAAGATCTCATGCATGAGCACTGGAGCCCCACTTCGGCAAACAAGATGACAATACATCTCATTGCTACTGCTTCCTGCTTTGCCTCGGCAAAGAGGCGAAGCAGGAATCTATATACCCACAGAATCTGATAATAGATACCCGCGCGATCCAATATTAGATAATACATCTGCCCCTTAGTGAAGCTTGGATCACAGCCTGCAGGAATGGTATCAGCTGTGCAGAGAGAATTAGCCATGGTGTAGGCACTAGAGCACAGGTTCTCAAACTTGGTCCTCATTACCCCACACAGTGCATGTTTTGCAGGTCTCCTCACATAATCACAATTGAAATAATTAGCTCCACCTGTGGACCTTTTAAAATGTGTCAGTGAGTAATTAATACACCTGTGCACCTGCTTGGTTACCTGCAAAACATACACTGTGTGGGGTCCTGAGGACTGAGTTTGAGAACCTGTGCACTAGAGCATAGTGACAGGCTGGCCAAATGATGAAGATTCACTGATGTAAACTAGCAGAATATAGTTGTGGATTGGGATGGAAAACCAGCCGGAGAAATTTATGAAAGCAGCACTAATGAGGGTACAGTCTGATGAGCGGGTGGGGTCTGTTGAGGGAGGTGGGATCCCTCCTCATAGGGCCTGATAGTATGCAAATGTGGCTTCCTTGTGTCTTTTGCTGCAGACTAGGGGCAGATTGGGAACTAAAAGTGTCCCAGAATACCGACTGGAGGAATTCTGCACTTCTGTGTATCAGGACGCCAGAGAGGTAGTCGCAAGGGGGTGGGGGGGGGGGGGGGTGGCTGTGGGGGGTGGTTTAGGGTTAGGCTTCGAGGGGGGGTTAGGTTTAGGCTGTGAGAAGGGGGGGTTAGGCACCCCTGGGGAGGGTTAGGGTTAGGCTTCTGGGTTGGGAGGGTTAGGATTAGGCACCACCGGTGAGTGTAAGAGTTAGGCTGCAGGGGTGGGGGGTGGGAGGGTTAGGTTTAGGCTGCTAAATGGGAGGGTTATGGGGTAGGGTTTACATACTTATCTGATTCCTGTCGGGATTCTAACCATCGGGTTGCTGCTGTCTGTATTCTGACGAACGGCATCCCAAACGCCAACATATCAGCCCCAACCCATAATCACAGGACAGGGGTTCAGCAGGTATATGACAGGGAGATGTTTGGGGGCATTACTATTTTTAGCATTACCTGCAACATGGTGACTATATGACAGAAGTTAATTTAAAGCCAACCTTCACTCCCAAAAATCAGGCAGAGCACCTCCAGCAGCAGGTTATTATCCTGGCAGGCAGCATGTGCTAGCAGTTCCTCATCCCGTGGCTTCCAGCCAGTGATCTTCTACAGGGACAGCCCGATCTCCAGCAGCAGGACCAGTCTCTCACTGAGCCGCTGCCCTACAGGCAGGAAGGACGAGCACTCTGATCCCCCATTGCTGGCCTGGCCGGGGTCCATCCCTCTATACAGCCAGTCTGAGTAGCAGGACATACATCCCTCAGTCAGCAGCACACCTCTGCTATGCTGCCTCCTTCCTGTCAGAACATCAAATGCGCGGCCTTGGTGTCTCAAGCCAGTCAGGCAATGAGGGGCGAGCATCCTGTGTGGCCAGAGATAATAGTGGAAAGAGAAGAATATGGTGATGTCCACAAGTGTGGCGGCAGGTATTCAGTGCTCCCAGTGTTAGCATGAGCAGGGACAGAGACTAGTACACAAGTGCAGCAGCAGTATTTCACCTAGCTGCCCACCACTCCTCTGCCCCAGTATCAGCACCTTTCTCATGTTTGGGGGGAGTGAGCTGCTCCCTTGCCCCCCCATTCTGATGCCTCTGTGTGTGGGCATTATGTGTATAAGCAACACTACTGCTTGGGGCATTGTGTATATAAATGGCGCCACTATTGGAGGCATTATGTATAAGCGGCATGACTACTTAAGGCATTATGTATAAGTGGCACTTCTACTGGGGGCTATATTTGTATAAGCGACACCACTACTGGAGGCATTATGTATAAGCAGCTTTACTACTGGGGGCATTATGTGTATAAGGGGTGCTACTACTGGGGGCATTATGTGTATAAGGGGCCCTACTACTGGGGGCATTATGTGTAACTACTACTATGGGTATTTTTTGTATAAGTGGCACTACTACTATGGGCCTTATGTGTATAAGTGGCACTACTACTATACACCTTATGTGTCTAGGTGGCACTACTACTATGGGCATTATGTATAAGCGGCACTACTACTGGGAGTCATTATATGTATAAGTGGCACTACTACTATGGACATTATGTGTATAAGCAGCACAAGTAATGGGGGCAATATGTGTATAAGTGGCACTACTACTGGGGAATTATGTGTATAAGCAGCACTAGTACATGCAGTGTAATATGAAAAAGATTGTGCTACTGTGTGGAGTAATTTAAAAATAGGGGTACTATTGTGTGACCATGCCCCTTCCTTATTATACCACACCCCTTATTCAACATGCACCCTGTCCCTTTGTAAATTATAAGAGGCACACTTGAAAGGGGGTTTGTTTGGTGCCACACTGGACTTACTAATATTGTCTAAGGACTCTATTCTGTATGGCCCTGAAAAACCAACAATTTGAGGATATGTATGGGATCCCTAAAATGGGTATCAAAGGTCACTATAGTTGGTGGTGCTCCCAGAGTCAGTAGTGCATATAAGTATGGAAGGAGAGAAAAAGAAAGACAACATGTTGGGGCACTCTTGACAAACCTCTTAGAATTTATTTAAATAAATGTTAAGTGTTAATCATTTTTTCATCAAATCAAGTGTGCCCCAACATAGTCTTTCTTTTTCTCTCCTTCCGTAAAGTATGAGAGGCGCAAATTTATAGTTTGCAGGGGGGAAAGAGCCAAACACCCTATCACCGGCCCTGTCTGTGAGGGGAGACAGTGTGATTATTTAGGGGGCTGTTTAATCTGTGAAGTGGTGGGGCTGTGTGAGGTAACTGTGTGATCTGTGAGGGGGTAGAGATGTATGAAGGAGTCAGTGTGATCATTGAGGGGGCTGTCTGAAGGGGCAGTGTGATCTGTGAGGAGGGTGGCTGTGTGAAGTGGGCAGTGTGATCTGGTGAGTGTGAGTATGAAAGGGTGAGTGTAATCATTGAGGGTGGCTGGGTGAGGGGGCTGCTGATCTGTGAAGGACCGCCGTGTAATTTGTGAGGGGGAGCTGTGTGTAGGAGCAGATTGATCTGTAAGGAGGAGAGCAGTGTGCTTTGTGAGGTGGGCAGTCTGTGGATAAGATTCAAATCTTTTATTGCCCCCGATCTCCCGTCTAAAGTGACGAGAGATCGCGGGGCGATATTCAATGGCCCCCTGTTATCGCGCTGATCGCACCCATAAAAGACGGGTTTAGCTGCGTAAAGCAGCTAAACCCGACTAAGGACATGGGCGCGATCGTGAAAAGTCTCATTTGGGCGTCTAAATGGGTCACTTTTCATGCATTTCAGCTCACCACCCCTGGGGGTGGTGAGCTGAAATGCTGATATCGCACCCATCGGTAGCAACATTTGAATACTGCCGGCGGGCGCAATGGGAGTGGGAGGGGGGACAGAAGATTTGAATCCCGCCCTGTGTGTCTATGTGAGGCTATGTGAACTTGGAGGGTGTGGGGAGCTCCAAAAGAAGTTCTCACCCTGGGCTCCACTTGGTCTTGAAGAGTGGCACTCGATATCCCGGCTGTCGGGATACCGGCGCTCAGCATATTGGCACCGGAATACCGACCGTCGGGATAATGACCATCGGGATACCGACCGTCGGGATACCAACAACTATTTTCCCTTTTGGGGTGTCCTCAACATCGGTGGAGGGAAAAATAAATAGCGTGGTGTGCATATCGCCCCACCGTGCCCGCAGCGTGGTGACTGCAGCGAGCCTGCAAGGGGTTCTTTTGCGCTCGCCTCGCCGCCGGCATTCCAGCAGATGGGATCCCAGTGCCGGTATGCTGGTCACCGGGATCCCGACAGCTGGGCAAGCGTAGTAGACCCGGTCTAGAACCAGCCTCGACCATACAGTATATTAACCTGTATTTAAAAAGCATCACTGCTCTGTAAGTTATTTTCCTTGGGCTGTAATTTTCCTTTAACTAAGACAAGCAATGTTTTTTCTCTCTATAAATAGCCAAAGTAACATTGCTAATTAGTATTTAACAATGTCACTGTAAGAAGTAAACTTCTACATTTGACAAGAATGATGTTAAAATGCTTGCTAATTACAAATGTGATCTTGAATTAAGTACACATTCCATTGATATCACTTAAAAAACATTTACATTTGGTTTAAGTTTCATCTACAAAGCTAGCAGGGCATATTTCCTAACCAGCAATCTTGTGAAAACCACATACTAATTAAGACCCCTTCCAGATATCCAACTGTGTTGGTCCATTTAGATTTTCTACTTCACACGCATGAGTCACTAATGCAAGATGTGCAGTAGTGTCCTTTATACAGACAGCTTAAAGACACCAGAAAGTCATTACTGCTGTCTAGCTGTGCATTGATTCATAAGGAAGAAGCCTGTGCCAGAAAAACAGCATTCTTGTAAGAATACAAAGGCCCTTGAAGATGCATTTTCTCTAAACCTTTACTGTCAAGGGTAACAGTCTGAGAATGCCCATTGTCACTCCTCAAGTCAAACAATGTGAAATGTAGCTAAGATGTATGGTATGATCAGAAAAATGGAGACACACATTCTAGAGCAACCAAAAACTCAGAGCAAGCCTAGGGAGTTAATAATCCCAATGAACCCAGTGGAAAGATATCAGCACTATTATAAAAAACATATTAACCTCTGGCGCTCTGTGGTATAATATAAGTAGTCTGAACTTCAATACTGACAATTCAAAAACAGGTGACAATTCATTAAAAGCAATAAAAAAATAAACAAAGACATAACAATAATGAACAAATAAATGTTGCAACCAAAGTGCTAATGGGCCCGATTCAGTTGTGGTTGGAGTTGCTATCGCTGCTGCTTACATAGAAGCAGCAGCAATAGAGCTAATATGGTAATGCAGCAGGCGGAGTCATGCCTCCTGCTGCATTACTGATCCAAACTATTGATCCAAGAAAACATCGGGCGGCTTGCGGCACCCATGAGGACACGCTATTGCAGAGGCCTGGATATCTCAATGCAGCAACATAGATCCCTGGTCTCTTCCCTCACCCTGAATGGAGCCCATCGCTGCTCCCTCCCTGCCTCCAAATGGCATCAGACTGTCAATCACTGACAGTTTGATGCCGTCCCTGCGGCTTGTTTCGCAGGACCTATTCACACATGCGCAAAACGGGTCCTGGACATGCTCAAAGTACCAAACATCGGTACTTTGTGGCGCAGGATGGCACTCCGTACACATCTTATTAGCCCCAATGTGTATAAATAAGCACACACAGATAGCAACACTTAAATTAATATCTGATAGCAGAGTATGTGAATGCAACTGAATTCTCAAGTAAAATCAATGGCAGTCAATTAAAAAAAATAGAGTGGATCATACCTGACTGGTGTTGTAGGAGCCAGTGTCGGACTGGGGCATGAAGGACTCGCCGGGGGGATGCAGTGTAGGGACAGGCAGGGGGGCCCACCAGGGGTTTCTCCTGTGCCCCTGTGGGCTAGTCCAACCCTGGTAGAAGCCATAGGTGTTTTTGGCAGAGCATCTCCAGATAAATACACGCTTCTTGGCTCCCAAGAAATCCAGCAACAGGCTCTCAAGTCAGTATATAGGTAACAGCATACACAGGACACAGCCTGAGTTCTGACTACTTGTTATACCACAGAGTGCCAGAGATTAATACGTTTTTTATTATTTTTAGTTCTAAGATCAGGGGCAGATCCAGTGGAAATGATGGGGGGGACACAAGCGGTGGGAGGTATACTTGTGCATGCTCCAAAGGCGTGCTCAAAAAAGGGGTGTGGCCTCATTACAAGGGGGTAGCCTCACAGGATTTGTCATCTCTGCAAGCCACACCCCTCATTTTTGTCATGCTGAGGGCTTGGGATACATACAATAATGAAGGTCATCACCCTTACCTGCTAGCCATGTAGTGGGTTCTGTCTACCAGTCGTGACTGTTTCCTTTGGATGGATGTCCCAAGCGACAGCGGCCGGCTGGCTCCTCTTCACAGTCAGTGCACCTTGGCTAAAGCACGAGTTATACTCTCAGTCATTAAAATAAAGTTGAGACAGTGCAGTTAAAAGCAATGTACACCTCACAGCACTTCACCCCCTTCAATGTCAACCCCTCTACCCCCAGCCCCTTAAAAGTCTACACCATGGCATAGCACCCCCCCCCCCGTCCATTCTATGTCGACAGCACAGCAAACTCCACCTCCCCTTTTATGTTCACAGCAATCCCATCATCACCTTCAACATCCACAGCACAGCACCCTCTGCCTCCCATTTAATATTCACAGCATATTTTAACCCCCCTTTAATGTCGACAGCACAGCACACTTTGACCCCACCCTTAATGTCCACAGCACAGGACACTTTGACCCCACCCTTAATGTCCACAGCACAGGACACTTTGACCCCACCCTTAATGTCCACAGCACAGCATACTTTGACCCCACCCTTAATGTCCACAGCACAGCATACTTTGACCCCCCTTTAATGTTCACAGCACACTGCTCTCCCCTCCCTCAGCCCTTCAATGTCCATGGCACACTCTCCTCCACTCACAGAACTGCTCTCTTCCCCTCCAATACTCACCTGGCTTGCACTCACAGAATACTCTGCTGGCATCCTGTGTTCTAACTTCCCAGATTCAATGTCTGCTGTTGCGCCTGCGCAGTAGCACATGGTACCAGAGGTTACCTGCTGTTACAGCTGCGGCGGGTCCTATCAAATCTGAAGGAGACTGCAGCAGTGATGCTGCTGATCTCCTTCTTATAAAAATTATAAAAATAAATGGCAGAAATGACAGGAGGATGGGGGTGGGGGCGGGGGAGTTGTAGTTGGGCACATTGCGAATCTGTGCTCATATACTGTACATGGGGAAAGATGTTAAATATTTTATAACTAGCTGTAATGTAATTGATTGCCATAGATGATAGAGTCAATGAGACAGAGAGGGCCTGATTCAGAGGTACATGCAATGTGAAAGATGGACGCAGTGAATAATTTTTTTTTGCCACTACGCATGTGCCAAAGCCACACTGCACAAGCACTATGCTTAAATTAGTGATAGTGCACGCACAGAGGAATTATTGGCAAAGTGAGTGAGAAGTAGTCAGTGTAGGGGGGTGGCTAGAAGCAGGACCGGATTAAGCCTTGGGGGTGCTTGGGGCACTTAAGACAGGGGGGCCCCGATGGAAGGTGTAGGGTGTATATTAGATTGTGCATACCTTCCAACATGTCCCATTCCAGGAGGGACAAAATGCTCTCTACCTGGACTTCCCTCTTAATATATGATTGATGTCACCTGTGTTGAATCTTTGATTGATAAGAAAGTGTTTCAACACAGGTGATTGCAGTCATAAATTAAGAAGGACGTCCAGCTAGAGAGCATTTTGTCCCTCCTGTAATCGGTCATGTTGATATGTATGGATTGTGTATATTAAATTTAAACCAATGGTGTATATTAGTTTTAACTAATAGTTTAATACTGTTTATAGCTCCACCTAATTGAAAGACAACTATTTTATAAACGTTTCTTGTAGTGTAACAAAGACAACTTAACCTTAAAATACACATAGAAAAACAAAATAATTTATCTTGTCACATGCAAAAATAGCAGCAGCCTCTGTACTACTTACATACTGGGACAGGACTCGGGAGGACTCTCTGTGTGTGTCTCTATCTCTAGACCCAAATGGTTTAGTTGCAAAACAGTTTACACAGGACTCATACACCCAGGCAGGGAGGAGAAGATGGGATCCCTGTGTCACTTATAGCTCTCTTCACCCTCCTATCTCTCCTCTGGTCAAAAAGCTCTGTCGGTAGTACATGAAACATGACATTCCTGCGTCTCTGCCTGCACTGCATACTGTCCTGCTGGCATTTTGGCTGCTGGTTCTACTGCTGCTCAAGAGGGAAAGCTAGTGATGTCAGTGTGCTCTGGCTGGGGGGCCCATTGACAAAGGGGGGCCCGGGGTACAGTATGCCCAGCATCCCCCCCTTAATCTGGCTATGGCTAGCAGAATGTAGGTGTGTCAGGGCCATTTTCTAGGTGTTGCTAGTAAGCCACTGCAAATCCAATTACACTGTCACACAAATGAGTCAGAAATATATATTATTACACACTGTGGTTTAGCTTCACCAACAGCATCGCACAATACGTGTATGAGTCAGAAATGGTAGTTGAACACTGTGGTTGACCTTCACCAACAGCATCGCAAAATACGTATATGAGTCAGAAATGGTAGTCGAACACTGCAGTTGACCTTCACCAACAGCGTTGCACAATATGTGTATTAGTCAGAAATTGTAGTCGAACACTGCAATTGACCTTTACCAACAGTGTTGCACAATACGTGTATGAGTAGGAAATAATATACTGCGGTCTGACCGGCAGTGTCACAGTACTTATGAAAATAAAATAAAAATTGTATAGTACACTGGGGTACAGCACAAACTAAATAAAAATAGTATAATTATAATTTTAGGCTTTTTGTTTTTAGCTTTTATTATTTTAATTTTACCATGGGGCGGAGCCCCTGGATGGATGGATAGATAACACCTTTTACATACAGCAGACAGAGCACCCCTTTCAGATACAGCAGAGAGAGCACCCCTTTCAGATACGACAGAGAGAGCACCCCTTTCAGATACAGAAGACAGAGAGAGCACCCCTTTCAGATACAGAAGACAGAGAGAGCACCCCTTTCAGATACAAAAGACAGAGAGAGCACCCCTTTCAGATACAGCAGACAGAGAGAGCACCCCTTTCCGATACAGCAGACAGAACACCCCTTTCAGATACGACAGAGAGAGCACCCCTTTCAGATACAGCAGACAGAGAGAGCACCCCTTTCAGATACAGCAGACAGAACACCCCTTTCAGATACGACAGAGAGAGCACCCCTTTCAGATACAGCAGACAGAGAGAGCACCCCTTTCAGATACAGCAGACAGAGAGAGCACCCCTTTCAGATACAGCAGACAGAACACCCCTTTCAGATACGACAGAGAGAGCACCCCTTTCAGATACAGCAGACAGAGAGAGCACCCCTTTCAGATACAGCAGACAGAACACCCCTTTCAGATACAGCAGAGAGAGCACCCCTTTCAGATACAGCAGACAGAACACCCCTTTCAGATACAGCAGAGAGAGCACCCCTTTCAGATATAGCAGACAGAACACCCCTTTCAGATACAGCAGACAGAGAGAGCACCCCTTTCAGATACAGCAGACAGAACACCCCTTTCAGATACAGCAGACAGAACACCCCTTTCAGGTACAGCAGACAGAGCACACGCCCCACGCCAGACAACACAGTACTGAGATGGCCACGTTCATCCAGTACACTCTCCACAGCCGGGGTGAAGATGGCGCTGATCACCAGGGACTTACAGATGGAGCCAGGTGCAGGCGTGCAATCCCGATGTGACTAGGTGATCCGTCCGCCTAGTCACGCCAGGAGTGCACAGAGACGCTTCCCATTGGTTCCGGTATGAATGGTCAACCATGTTATGGTCGACAGTCATTAGGTCGACCACTATTGGTCGACATTGACATGGTCGACATGTACACATGGTTGACACATGAAAATGGTCGACACATGAAAAGGTCGACATGAGTTTTTTAACTTTATTTGGTGTCGTTTTTTGCGTAAAGTGACTGGGAACCCCAATTAGTGCACAGCGTCCCCTCGCATGGCTCGCTTCGCTCGGCACAGATTACCGTTCCAATCGTAGTCCACGTGGATCGTAAAGTATGGAAAAGTTCCCCAAAAGAAAAAAAAGTTAAAAAACTCATGTCGACCTTTTCATGTGTCGAACTTTCATGTGTCGACCATTTTCATGCGTCTACCATGTGTCCATGTCGACCATGTCAATGTCGACCAATAGTGGCCGACCTAATGACTGTCGACCATAACATGGTCGACCATGTGAACGGATACCTTCCCATTGTAAGCATCTCTGTCTGGGCGTACGCTCCCGCCTGAATGGGGATGCTCTCCATTCAAGTGAATGGGTATCGTCTCCGTTCGTCTCCGTTCGTCTCCGTTTGGGCGCACATGATAACAGAGGCTCCATTTGTATATAGAATCCGAAAGCGGGAAGATGACGTTCGGCCTTGCTATGGGATCCGAGTAAGGCGGGAAGTCCCAAACTGGACTCGGATCCCGCATCGGATCTCAATGTTCAGTTGGGTCCGATTCTCGGAGACCTGTACAGTGGTTTGGTGCTTACATTTTTTGTAATGTTTAGAGTTTTCAAAACCCTTGAAAAAGCAACGCTTAGTAAATTTGCCTCTTAGCACTGTAAAGTTTGGCAAAGATTTCTTGCAACACTGTACAGTATACAATATAATGCAAATACTGACTTGTCACTGTTGCCAAAATGTATTAGAGTTGATTCTTATTTATTTGTGTTCATTTATTAACATTTACTTTCCATAGTGCCAGCATATTCTGTTGCATTTTACTGCTGGGAACAAAACTGTAATATAACAATAACAGGCAAACGGAGAGGCAGCAATGATTGCACTGTATGGAGACGTCTATTACAAGCAGCCACCTCCTGCTGCATTAGTGATTCAACCTGTGTCCTAGGACGCAGCATCAGATCCCTCACTCATAGGGGGTCATTCCGACCCAATCGCTCGCTGCAGTTTATCACAGCGCAGCGATCGGGTCGGAACTGTGCATGCGCCAGCGCCACAGTGCGCCGATGCATGCCAGCCGTCATTGCCTAGCGATTGCCTCTGAATCAGAGGTGGCCGCTGGGCAGAAAGGGGATGGACAGCGGCGTTAAGCTGCCATTTAGGGGGCGCGGTCCGGCCAACGCAGGCGTGGCCGGACCGTTGGGGGGGGCGGCCCGCGGCGGCTGTGTGACGTCACACGCAGCCGCTGCGACCCGGGCAACGAATAGGTTCTACCGGCCTGCGCAGGAGCTGCGCTGGCCGGGAGTAACTCCTGGCATGCAAAAGCAACGCCGCTGTGCGATGCTTTTGCATTTCTGCGGGGGGGCCGGCACTGACATGCGGGGCGGACTAGCCCTGTGCTGGGCGTCCTCCCGCATGACCTCGCTAAAATGGGTGTGGCCTCACTAAATAGGTGTGGCCTCATAGGAAAAGACTACCTTACACCCCAGTTTTTGACACTGCAACAATTGACCTTGGGCACCACTGAAAAAAATAAACATTCCACCATATTAAGCTCCACACAGTAATGCCCCTTGCACCATATTATGCTGTACACCGCAATTGCCATGATACATTATGCCCTACAGTAAAGCTTCTAATTACTTTTAAATTACCTGCTTCTTGTCAGGGGTTTCATGCGCTGGGTGTCATGCTCATTGCCAGGGGTTTCATGCGCTGGGTGTCATGCTCATTGCCAGGGGTTTCATGCACTGGGTGTCATGCTCATTGCCAGGGGTTTCATGCACTGGGTGTCATGCTCATTGCCAGGGGTTTCATGTGCTGGGTGTCATGCTCATTGCCAGGGGTTTCATGCCTGCACAGATTTCCCACTCCTCCTCCTCCCTCTTCCCTAGGAACACCAGCGGACAGATATATCACCCCAAATGCATGGCAATTGTGATAATGTAGTCTCAATTAGAGAAAACAGCAATCTTATATCAGGACCGTCCTGATGAAATTAGTGGCACCTGGGATGTATGCCGTACCCAGTAAATGGCACTGATATGTTTGTGTTAACAACAAGAAGATGGCTACTGTTGCTAGTTATGCTCATATATGCTTTTCTTTGAAGATCATTCTTTCCGCTTGAATCACAAAATAATTGAGTGAAACTGAATTATTAGCGCTGTGAGTAAAAGTTGGTGACCTTGTTTTCTGGGTAATTTGAGATCAGAATAACTACATGCAGACTACAATCTGCCTGATAACAATACAAGCTGATTGTATATCATTAGACACTGCACGTAAACCTCTGATTGTCTCAGAGGTATATATCACTATTATTGTCTTTTTTTTTCATGAGTGTACCGCGTGAAGGTTTGAAGTCATTTTTTCTCCTGCACTGCCCATAAAGTCGGCATCACGGGATATTTGACAGAATCCTGAAAGCTTGATACCTCACTTACCTTCTTTTAGGTTGGGTTAGGGTGCCCACCCTCATTCTTCGTCCAATACCATTGGGGGTAATTCAGTGTTGATCGCAGTATCAAATTTGTTAGCAGTTGGGCAAAACCATGTGCACTGCAGGTGTGGCAGATATAACATTTGCAGAGAGAGAGAGAGTTAAATGGGGATGGGTTATTTTGTTTCTGTGCAGGGTAAATACTGGCTGCTTTATTATTACACTGCAATTTAGATTTCAGTTTGAACAAACCCCACCCAAATCTAACTCTCTCTGCATATGTTATATCTGGCCCCCCTGCAGTGCACATGGTTTTGCCCAGCTGCTAACAAATTTTCTATTTTCTGCTGCGATCAACTCTGAATTACCCCAATATCATAACACTTCATCACTGCATTACATTCCCCTATCCACTGCAATACATTACTATACTACATACACTATAAGGCACACTACATCACTACACTACCTCCCCCTAGAAGCTACACTAAATTCCTCCATCTGGGAGGCAAAGAGGAGGTTGATACTGCTAACTGGGAGCACAGTTCTGATAATAAAGTCTGTATTTAAACTCACCACAAAGCTGCTGTAGTGATACTCAGTGAGAGTTTGAGTTTGTCCAGGTTCTTAGTTTCCACTGTCAAGTGGCTAGCTAGCAAAGTGAGCCTTTGATTTCTGTAACCTCGGTGACTGCACCTGGTAACAAGCAAAAGCCTGGGTCCTCTCAATGGTGTGTAGCCGGCAGCTTGTTATACCCAGGTTGGTGCTGGGCAGGCAGCCGGGATCATAGCCTGCTGAAAAAAACAGCACCAACAGCTCCCTTCCATATCTTGCACGGTGCACAACACGCTAGTTGCAGCACTGCATGGCAAAGAAGAAAGTTTAAGGCAGTAGCCAGCATAGGAGAGATCCCAGGTATGCACGGCGTCCGAGCCAGCTGCGGGCAGACAGGTGGGTCAGAGGCACTGCCCCGGAAGCCGTCTGCTGTCTCACTGGAGCAGCACAGCACTGCCGATAAAAAAAATAAAACCCTGCTCCTCTGTATCTCCTCCGCACCCCCTCAAATCCTGCACCCCGGGCGCATGCCCCCTTACATCCCCCCAGTTACGGCCCTGGTGTGTCTGTACATATGTATGATGTATATACATACTAGAGATGAGCGGGTTCGGTTTCTTTGAATCCGAACCCGCACGAACTTCACTTTTTTTTTCACGGGTCCGAGCGACTCGGATCTTCCCGCCTTGCTCGGTTAACCCGAGCGCGCCCGAACGTCATCATGACGCTGTCGGATTCTCGCGAGACTCGGATTCTATATAAGGAGCCGCGCGTCGCCGCCATTTTCACACGTGCATTGAGATTGATAGGGAGAGGACGTGGCTGGCGTCCTCTCCATTAGAATAGATTAGAAGAGAGAGAGAGAGAGATTGTGCAGACAGAGTTTACCACAGTGACCAGTGCAGTTGTTGTTAAGTTAACTTTTATTTAATATATCCGTTCTCTGCTATATCCGTTCTCTGCCTGAAAAAAACGATACACAGCAGTCACACAGTGTGACTCAGTCTGTGTGCACTCAGCTCAGCCCAGTGTGCTGCACATCAATGTATAAAAGCTTATAATAATTGTGGGGGAGACTGGGGAGCACTGCAGGTTGTTATAGCAGGAGCCAGGAGTACATAATATTATATTAATTTAAAATTAAACAGTGCACACTTTTGCTGCAGGAGTGCCACTGCCAGTGTGACTAGTGGTGACCAGTGCCTGACCACCAGTATAGTAGTATATTGTTGTATACTATCTCTTTATCAACCAGTCTATATTAGCAGCAGACACAGTACAGTGCGGTAGTTCACGGCTGTGGCTACCTCTGTGTCGGCAGTCGGCACTCGGCAGGCAGTCCGTCCATCCATAATTGTATAATTATATACCACCTAACCGTGGTATTTTTTTTCTTTCTTTATACCGTCGTCATAGTCATACTAGTTGTTACGAGTATACTACTATCTCTTTATCAACCAGTGTACAGTGCGGTAGTTCACGGCTGTGGCTACCTCTGTGTCGGCAGTCGGCAGGCAGTCCGTCCATCCATAATTGTATTATTATAATATATACCACCTAACCGTGGTTTTTTTTTCATTCTTTATACCGTCATAGTGTCATACTAGTTGTTACGAGTATACTACTATCTCTTTATCAACCAGTGTACAGTGCGGTAGTTCACGGCTGTGGCTACCTCTGTGTCGGCAGTCGGCAGGCAGTCCGTCCATCCATAATTGTATTATAATATATACCACCTAACCGTGGTTTTTTTTTCATTCTTTATACCGTCATAGTGTCATACTAGTTGTTACGAGTATACTACTATCTCTTTATCAACCAGTGTACAGTGCGGTAGTTCACGGCTGTGGCTACCTCTGTGTCGGCAGTCGGCAGGCAGTCCGTCCATCCATAATTGTATTATAATATATACCACCTAACCGTGGTTTTTTTTTCATTCTTTATACCGTCATAGTCAGTCATACTAGTTGTTACGAGTATACTACTATCTCTTTATCAACCAGTGTACAGTGCGGTAGTTCACGGCTGTGGCTACCTCTGTGTCGGCACTCGGCAGGCAGTCCGTCCATCCATAATTGTATTATAATATATACCACCTAACCGTGGTTTTTTTTTCATTCTTTATACCGTCATAGTGTCATACTAGTTGTTACGAGTATACTACTATCTCTTTATCAACCAGTGTACAGTGCGGTAGTTCACGGCTGTGGCTACCTCTGTGTCGGCAGTCGGCAGGCAGTCCGTCCATCCATAATTGTATTATAATATATACCACCTAACCGTGTTTTTTTTTCCATTCTTTATACCGTCATAGTCAGTCATACTAGTTGTTACGAGTATACTACTATCTCTTTATCAACCAGTGTACAGTGCGGTAGTTCACGGCTGTGGCTACCTCTGTGTCGGCACTCGGCAGGCAGTCCGTCCATCCATAATTGTATTATAATATATACCACCTAACCGTGGTTTTTTTTCCATTCTTTATACCGTCATAGTCAGTCATACTAGTTGTTACGAGTATACTACTATCTCTTTATCAACCAGTGTACAGTGCGGTAGTTCACGGCTGTGGCTACCTCTGTGTCGGAACTCGGCAGGCAGTCCGTCCATCCATAATTGTATTACAATATATACCACCTAACCGTGGTTTTTTTTTCATTCTTTATACCGTCATAGTCAGTCATACTAGTTGTTACGAGTATACTACTATCTCTTTATCAACCAGTGTACAGTGCGGTAGTTCACGGCTGTGGCTACCTCTGTGTCGGCAGTCGGCAGGCAGTCCGTCCATCCATAATTGTATTATTATAATATATACCACCTAACCGTGGTTTTTTTTTCATTCTTTATACCGTCATAGTGTCATACTAGTTGTTACGAGTATACTACTATCTCTTTATCAACCAGTGTACAGTGCGGTAGTTCACGGCTGTGGCTACCTCTGTGTCGGCAGTCGGCAGGCAGTCCGTCCATCCATAATTGTATTATAATATATACCACCTAACCGTGGTTTTTTTTTCATTCTTTATACCGTCATAGTGTCATACTAGTTGTTACGAGTATACTACTATCTCTTTATCAACCAGTGTACAGTGCGGTAGTTCACGGCTGTGGCTACCTCTGTGTCGGCAGTCGGCAGGCAGTCCGTCCATCCATAATTGTATTATAATATATACCACCTAACCGTGGTTTTTTTTTCATTCTTTATACCGTCATAGTCAGTCATACTAGTTGTTACGAGTATACTACTATCTCTTTATCAACCAGTGTACAGTGCGGTAGTTCACGGCTGTGGCTACCTCTGTGTCGGCACTCGGCAGGCAGTCCGTCCATCCATAATTGTATTATAATATATACCACCTAACCGTGGTTTTTTTTTCATTCTTTATACCGTCATAGTGTCATACTAGTTGTTACGAGTATACTACTATCTCTTTATCAACCAGTGTACAGTGCGGTAGTTCACGGCTGTGGCTACCTCTGTGTCGGCAGTCGGCAGGCAGTCCGTCCATCCATAATTGTATTATAATATATACCACCTAACCGTGGTTTTTTTTTCATTCTTTATACCGTCATAGTCAGTCATACTAGTTGTTACGAGTATACTACTATCTCTTTATCAACCAGTGTACAGTGCGGTAGTTCACGGCTGTGGCTACCTCTGTGTCGGCACTCGGCAGGCAGTCCGTCCATCCATAATTGTATTATAATATATACCACCTAACCGTGGTTTTTTTTTCATTCTTTATACCGTCATAGTCAGTCATACTAGTTGTTACGAGTATACTACTATCTCTTTATCAACCAGTGTACAGTGCGGTAGTTCACGGCTGTGGCTACCTCTGTGTCGGAACTCGGCAGGCAGTCCGTCCATCCATAATTGTATTATTATAATATATACCACCTAACCGTGGTTTTTTTTTCATTCTTTATACCGTCATAGTGTCATACTAGTTGTTACGAGTATACTACTATCTCTTTATCAACCAGTGTACAGTGCGGTAGTTCACGGCTGTGGCTACCTCTGTGTCGGCACTCGGCAGGCAGTCCGTCCATCCATAATTGTATTACAATATATACCACCTAACCGTGGTTTTTTTATACCACCTAACCGTGGCAGTCCGTCCATAATTGTATACTAGTATCCAATCCATCCATCTCCATTGTTTACCTGAGGTGCCTTTTAGTTCTGCCTATAAAATATGGAGAACAAAAAAGTTGAGGTTCCAAAATTAGGGAAAGATCAAGATCCACTTCCACCTCGTGCTGAAGCTGCTGCCACTAGTCATGGCCGAGACGATGAAATGCCAGCAACGTCGTCTGCCAAGGCCGATGCCCAATGTCATAGTACAGAGCATGTCAAATCCAAAACACCAAATATCAGAAAAAAAAGGACTCCAAAACCTAAAATAAAATTGTCGGAGGAGAAG
Organism: Pseudophryne corroboree; assembly: GCF_028390025.1. Lineage (NCBI taxonomy): Eukaryota > Metazoa > Chordata > Amphibia > Anura > Myobatrachidae > Pseudophryne > Pseudophryne corroboree. The sequence continues at coordinate 463,169,384 of NC_086449.1, forward strand.
CGTAAACTTGCCAATATGCCATTTACCACACGGAGTGGCAAGGAACGGCTGAGGCCCTGGCCTATGTTCATGGCTAGTGGTTCAGCTTCACATGAGGATGGAAGCACTCAGCCTCTCGCTAGAAAACTGAAAAGACTCAAGCTGGCAAAAGCACCGCAAAGAACTGTGCGTTCTTTGAAATCCCAAATCCACAAGGAGAGTCCAATTGTGTCGTTTGCGATGCCTGACCTTCCCAACACTGGACGTGAAGAGCATGCGCCTTCCACTATTTGCATGCCCCCTGCAAGTGCTGGAAGGAGCACCCGCAGTCCAGTTCCTGATAGTCAGATTGAAGATGTCAGTGTTGAAGTACACCAGGATGAGGAGGATATGGGTGTTGCTGGCGCTGGGGAGGAAATTGACCAGAAGGATTCTGATGGTGAGGTGGTTTGTTTAAGTCAGGCACCCGGGGAGACACCTGTTGTCCGTGGGAGGAATATGGCCGTTGACATGCCAGGTGAAAATACCAAAAAAATCAGCTCTTCGGTGTGGAGGTATTTCACCAGAAATGCGGACAACAGGTGTCAAGCCGTGTGTTCCCTTTGTCAAGCTGTAATAAGTAGGGGTAAGGACGTTAACCACCTCGGAACATCCTCCCTTATACGTCACCTGCAGCGCATTCATAATAAGTCAGTGACAAGTTCAAAAACTTTGGGTGACAGCGGAAGCAGTCCACTGACCAGTAAATCCCTTCCTCTTGTAACCAAGCTCACGCAAACCACCCCACCAACTCCCTCAGTGTCAATTTCCTCCTTCCCCAGGAATGCCAATAGTCCTGCAGGCCATGTCACTGGCAAGTCTGACGAGTCCTCTCCTGCCTGGGATTCCTCCGATGCATCCTTGCGTGTAACGCCTACTGCTGCTGGCGCTGCTGTTGTTGCCGCTGGGAGTCGATGGTCATCCCAGAGGGGAAGTCGTAAGCCCACTTGTACTACTTCCAGTAAGCAATTGACTGTTCAACAGTCCTTTGCGAGGAAGATGAAATATCACAGCAGTCATCCTACTGCAAAGCGGATAACTGAGTCCTTGACAACTATGTTGGTGTTAGACGTGCGTCCGGTATCCGCCGTTAGTTCACAGGGAACTAGACAATTTATTGAGGCAGTGTGCCCCCGTTACCAAATACCATCTAGGTTCCACTTCTCTAGGCAGGCAATACCGAGAATGTACACGGACGTCAGAAAAAGACTCACCAGTGTCCTAAAAAATGCAGTTGTACCCAATGTCCACTTAACCACGGACATGTGGACAAGTGGAGCAGGGCAGGGTCAGGACTATATGACTGTGACAGCCCACTGGGTAGATGTATGGACTCCCGCCGCAAGAACAGCAGCGGCGGCACCAGTAGCAGCATCTCGCAAACGCCAACTCTTTCCTAGGCAGGCTACGCTTTGTATCACCGCTTTCCAGAATACGCACACAGCTGAAAACCTCTTACGGCAACTGAGGAAGATCATCGCGGAATGGCTTACCCCAATTGGACTCTCCTGTGGATTTGTGGCATCGGACAACGCCAGCAATATTGTGTGTGCATTAAATATGGGCAAATTCCAGCACGTCCCATGTTTTGCACATACCTTGAATTTGGTGGTGCAGAATTTTTTAAAAAACGACAGGGGTGTGCAAGAGATGCTGTCGGTGGCCAGAAGAATTGCGGGACACTTTCGGCGTACAGGCACCACGTACAGAAGACTGGAGCACCACCAAAAACTACAGAACCTGCCCTGCCATCATCTGAAGCAAGAAGTGGTAACGAGGTGGAATTCAACCCTCTATATGCTTCAGAGGTTGGAGGAGCAGCAAAAGGCCATTCAAGCCTATACAATTGAGCACGATATAGGAGATGGAATGCACCTGTCTCAAGTGCAGTGGAGAATGATTTCAACGTTGTGCAAGGTTCTGATGCCCTTTGAACTTGCCACACGTGAAGTCAGTTCAGACACTGCCAGCCTGAGTCAGGTCATTCCCCTCATCAGGCTTTTGCAGAAGAAGCTGGAGGCATTGAAGAAGGAGCTAACACGGAGCGATTCCGCTAGGCATGTGGGACTTGTGGATGCAGCCCTTAATTCGCTTAACAAGGATTCACGGGTGGTCAATCTGTTGAAATCAGAGCACTACATTTTGGCCACCGTGCTCGATCCTAGATTTAAAGCCTACCTTGGATCTCTCTTTCCGGCAGACACAGGTCTGCTGGGGTTGAAAGACCTGCTGGTGACAAAATTGTCAAGTCAAGCGGAACGCGACCTGTCAACATCTCCTCCTTCACATTCTCCCGCAACTGGGGGTGCGAGGAAAAGGCTCAGAATTCCGAGCCCACCCGCTGGCGGTGATGCAGGGCAGTCTGGAGCGACTGCTGATGCTGACATCTGGTCCGGACTGAAGGACCTGACAATGATTACGGACATGTCGTCTACTGTCACTGCATATGATTCTCTCAACATTGATAGAATGGTGGAGGATTATATGAGTGACCGCATCCAAGTAGGCACGTCACACAGTCCGTACTTATACTGGCAGGAAAAAGAGGCAATTTGGAGGCCCTTGCACAAACTGGCTTTATTCTACCTAAGTTGCCCTCCCACAAGTGTGTACTCCGAAAGAGTGTTTAGTGCCGCCGCTCACCTTGTCAGCAATCGGCGTACGAGGTTACATCCAGAAAATGTGGAGAAGATGATGTTCATTAAAATGAATTATAATCAATTCCTCCGCGGAGACATTGACCAGCAGCAATTGCCTCCACAAAGTACACAGGGAGCTGAGATGGTGGATTCCAGTGGGGACGAATTGATAATCTGTGAGGAGGGGGATGTACACGGTGATATATCGGAGGGTGAAGATGAGGTGGACATCTTGCCTCTGTAGAGCCAGTTTGTGCAAGGAGAGATTAATTGCTTCTTTTTTGGGGGGGGTCCAAACCAACCCGTCATATCAGTCACAGTCGTGTGGCAGACCCTGTCACTGAAATGATGGGTTGGTTAAAGTGTGCATGTCCTGTTTTGTTTATACAACATAAGGGTGGGTGGGAGGGCCCAAGGATAATTCCATCTTGCACCTCTTTTTTCTTTTCTTTTTCTTTGCATCATGTGCTGATTGGGGAGGGTTTTTTGGAAGGGACATCCTGCGTGACACTGCAGTGCCACTCCTAGATGGGCCCGGTGTTTGTGTCGGCCACTAGGGTCGCTAATCTTACTCACACAGCTACCTCATTGCGCCTCTTTTTTTCTTTGCGTCATGTGCTGTTTGGGGAGGGTTTTTTGGAAGGGACATCCTGCGTGACACTGCAGTGCCACTCCTAGATGTGCCCGGTGTTTGTGTCGGCCACTAGGGTCGCTAATCTTACTCACACAGTCAGCTACCTCATTGCGCCTCTTTTTTTCTTTGCGTCATGTGCTGTTTGGGGAGGGTTTTTTGGAAGGGCCATCCTGCGTGACACTGCAGTGCCACTCCTAGATGGGCCCGGTGTTTGTGTCGGCCACTAGGGTCGCTAATCTTACTCACACAGCTACCTCATTGCGCCTCTTTTTTTCTTTGCGTCATGTGCTGTTTGGGGAGGGTTTTTTGGAAGGGACATCCTGCGTGACACTGCAGTGCCACTCCTAGATGGGCCCGGTGTTTGTGTCGGCCACTAGGGTCGCTTATCTTACTCACACAGCGACCTCGGTGCAAATTTTAGGACTAAAAATAATATTGTGAGGTGTGAGGTATTCAGAATAGACTGAAAATGAGTGTAAATTATGGTTTTTGAGGTTAATAATACTTTGGGATCAAAATGACCCCCAAATTCTATGATTTAAGCTGTTTTTTAGTGTTTTTGGAAAAAAACACCCGAATCCAAAACACACCCGAATCCGACAAAAATAATTCGGTGAGGTTTTGCCAAAACGCGTTCGAACCCAAAACACGGCCGCGGAACCGAACCCAAAACCAAAACACAAAACCCGAAAAATTTCAGGCGCTCATCTCTAATACATACATACAATTACAGGGATGTAGACCGAAAGATTGGATGTTGGCATTCGGAATACAGATGACAAAATCCCTACACCTATCAGAATACAGATGCTGGAATCCTGATAGCCGGCATCCTGAATGTTAGGGTAAGGTTATTAATTTCATTCAAATATCGGTATTAGGGTGGTCATAATGCAGCTGTCAGTTTTCTGACGGCTGCATCCTGTAGTCAACCCCAATTAAATATTCACACTAGACCCCATATACAGTATTTTACAGTATATAAAGAATAGACGGCACCCAAGGATTTTAAAAGTGAAAGTATATTGTGAACATAGTCACAAAATTTTGTGACTTGTTTACAATATACTTTATCACTTTAAAAGTCCTTGAGTGTTGTCCCTTTTCTCTGTATATGTATAATGGTGCAATTCACGGGAGGTGGTGGTGGCTTTGCAGGTTAGGGGTGCTATACTGAAGCTTTGCCTAGGGTGCAGAGAAACCTTGCACCGGTCCTGATATTACCGCGCTGCATAGGCCCAATCCCATCCGATCTTGGAAGTGAAACAGTACCAGGTTTTGTAGCTCACTGACCACAGGAGTCCTATGTGAAAGGAGGACCTTTTCTTTGCTGACGGACCTTAATCCTCTCCGCCATATTGTTTGGATATATAATACAAACTTTTCATTAGGTTTTTATTTTTATTAGATTTTCACATTGATCATCCAAAACCAATACTAAGTTTCATATGGGCCATATATATTTTAAAGTATATTTAATAAATGTTAATTTTTAAACAATTATATTCATGCTATCATAGCTATCGTTTCTGGATTTAGAGTGCTCCCCACAAGGGTTATCTTTTTTCTTTGCTGTATTTTCGAAAATGTTTGAGTTAACACAATATGTTCCAGTACCGGCATACTGTACACTAAATATATATACAGTAGCAGTGCTAAAACATTACAATCACTTTCATGCAACATATAGCACACCATACCAATGCATTGTACCCACTAGAGCATAGCTGTAGGGAGGGCAGTGCAACTGTTTCTTTTTCCAAGTGCACGATGCCCTAGTAGTAGTACAGCATTGCTGCTCCAGCCCAAGATGATCCTAGATGCCACTTCTCTGGACCCACTGCACAGTGACTTGCCAGGTGCCAGCTGTGATGGACAATTCAAGAGCAGGGCAACCCTGTTATCCTCAGCTTCTGCTCTTTTTTAGTCTCTGGGGCAGCTCATCCTGTATATGATGGGCAGATGGCACTGGTGCTGTAACATAGGGAAGTGGCTGTACTCTCTCTTGGCCATGGCACTGAAATGTCTAGATACAGCTCTGCAAGAGAACTAAATATAGTATTTTATAACACGCTGTACCCACAAGTGGCAAAAAATTTATTTACAATAGTGCCAATATATTTGTATTACCATTTTCAGTATTAAGCATTTCATACACATTTCATATTCAGCAGTTACAAGACACTCATCATGTCCACAGTCCCAAAATCATTGTAGCTCCCCAGCAGCAAACACACTGTATTCCCCCATTCCAAAACTTTTTATCCTGAGGTGCCAAATTTATTGTACAGTAGCTTCACAGAGCTAAACATATTATTTCTATCACTCCCTCACTTATTATAGCCCTCTTGTGCCAAATACATTATAGCTCCCTCAGCTAAACACCCCACAGTACCTTGATGCAAAGCATAGTACACTCCCCACTACTAGAAACGTAATAGCTCCTCAATGTCAGACAACGATAGCTCCCCAGTGCCAAGCAGAAACTTAGATCCTAATTCAGAGGTGGATGCTGCTGCATTCGCAATAGAAGCCGCCATAAATACAATGGCAATGATAATATGTAACGGCTAATGTCAGCCTTCCCCTTGTGCACCAGCATGCAACTGACAGTACAAGTGCTGAGATATCCATTTTTAATGTCCGTGGGCACAACAACTGCATCAGTGGTTCTGAACACTCCACCATCGTCATACTATCGATACTTGTGACACCCTATGGGATGCATGGCAGTTTCATCTCAAATTTATCTAAACATGAACTCTGCTTTTGGAACATGCACATGACACTTTCTATAACACGCCCATGAGGTGTTTTTTTTTGCAAACCCTTTAGTTCACTGCCCAGGAATGTCCATGGTTGTCCACTGCATGTTCTATTACAAGCGACTTCATACAGTGTAGTCTGCGTTCACGTAGGGTAATGCAAGTACTGTAGAGGTTTTCTGGATTTTTCACGCATACTAAAAATCACAGATATAATAAAAATTGTGTTTGTGAAATCAATGGAAATCACACCAAAATTGCAGCACATTAGATTAAATAAATAGACCTGCCTGTGAGTGCTGGGTTTGTCCAAAGCACTGCATAGGTCAGTATGATCTACTGTATGCAGGCTTTGGTGTATCCTAGTGTAAAAAAAGGGATAGTTTTAGAAAAGGAATTGCATGGGATCCCTCCCTCTCCCAAAAGCATAACCAGCCACAGACATCCAAGCCTGGTCTGGTACTGTAAAATTGGGGTAAAAACCAGCATAGAGTTTCCACATTTTTTCTAGTAACCAGCACTGGACAGAACCAGCCTGGGGCTTACACCATAGCAGACATAAACACATCATGTGGTCCCCGTCATCATATAAAACATCCCCAAACTGGTCCGCCCAGGCATGGCATTCCTTGGGATGTGGGAACCCCTCAATAAAGGGGTCTCCTCTTGTAAGGAACCACCCAGGCCTGGGCTGAAAGCACACCAATTGTTATAACCATTTATTAAAAATAAAAAACAGACTCATTCTTCATACTCATGCTTCATACTTACCTACTCTTTGGATGTGCTTGGACCCTCCTTTGTCCATGTAGTAGTCCAGGGTCTTGGTAAAACAAAAGCACTGGTTGGCAAAGAGTCACACACTCTCAGTCAGTCAGCAGACTATCTATGGCAGCATCCACTTACTGGCTGAGAATATCCTACTCTTAGCCAATCAGTGCTTCACCATTGTATAGTACATGTAAATATAATTTCTTTTTCATCCACTAGAGGTCACTGGAGTACTCTTAGGATATGGATGGGACATTAGCAGGGATATGCACATTTAAATATTTAAATTAGTAACCCTCTCCCCCCTCCATACTCCCAAGATGCCTCAGTGTTTTTTGTGCCTACCAGGGAAGGCACGTTCAGGACTCGGCTCCAGACTTTGCTTTTTCTTTTAAACCATTTATTTTTACAAATCACAGTTCCATCCCAGATTACTGAGAAGCTTGTGTCCGGGACTGTGTTTGCTGTTAAAAGCAGCAAAAGCTTGTTGGCGCTTAGAGAGAAGCCCCGCCATGGACCTTAATCAGCCTTAGCTGATTTCAGCCATGGCTGCAGGAGCAGGCCGGTGGTTGCTGAGAAGCCCCGTCAGTGCATCCAGACTCTGGCAGCAGGTAAGTAGCGGGCAGTCAGCTCACGCTTCCGCCGCTCCATGTGACCGTTTTACTGTGTACTGCCTGTAGCGGGCGGTCAGCTCATGCTGCCGTCGCTCCATGTGTGGGGGAGTTTATTGTATGTGATGCTGCTGTAACACTGCCCTGCACTCATCATTGCGCTCCCCAGTCCCCGCCGCTATACTATGTAAGTGGATGGTCAGCTCACATTGCCTCCGCTTAGTGGGGGTATAGTCGCCGGGCTGAGCTGTCATCCTTCTCAGCTAGCCGGGGCTTTCTGCACTCAGCAGGACAGCACTGCAGCTCTCTGCACTGAGTAATAAATGGTGGGGGGAGATATCATGGCGGCCCCAGTCCAGTGATTTCCCTCAGCATAATGGGGAGGCGCCCATGGACAGTGTGATTTTTATGTTACATATGTTTTAGACCTGTTTGTATAGTCTAAGGGGCAAAACAGGCTATTAAGTCTATGCTGAGAATATATATGTTAAAAAAAGCACATTGTGTGGACGCCATTTTAAAATTACTTTCTGCTTTTTCCTGCAGGAATTTGGTGTCGGTCCTACAACACACGGCCACTGGAGGGCACAGGGGTGTTAATAGTTTTTCCAGTGAAGCACAAACTTTACAGAACTTAGTGTGTACCAGGGTGTGTTGCACTCAGTCTTATACTCACTTCAGTTATTTTCTACTGAGTCATGAGGACTTTTGTTTCACTGTGTACAATTCTGGGCACCTTACTACAAAAAGGATATACTGGAGCTAGAAAAGGTTCAAAGGCGGGCGACCAAACTAATTAAGGGTATGGAGTCGCTGGAATATGAGGAAAGGCTTGCAAGACTAGGCATGTTTACACTGGAAAAGAGGAGATTAAGAGGGGACATGATCAACATTTACAAATATATAAGGGGACAATATACAGATCTTGCGCAGGACCTGTTTTTGGTTAGATCAACACAGAGAACTCGTGGACACTCGCTCAGGTTAGAGGAGAGGAGATTACGCACAATACGGCATAAAGGCTTTTTTACGGTAAGGACGATACGTGTTTGGAATTCCCTGCCTGAGGGAGTTGTAATGGCCGACTCAGTCAACACCTTTAATAATGCGTTAGATAAATTCCTAATGGATAAGGATATCCAGGGTTATGGGGCATAGTCACGCACTATGGTCATTATAAAAAAGAGGGGTAAAACGTAACGGCAGTCATCAACTTCAGTCAAAATTTTATACAAAATAATCGTGCATAGGAGACCACAAATAGGTTGAACTCGATGGACAATTGTCTTTTTTCAACCTTAGATACTATGTTACTATGTTACTGTATTACTGTCTGTGTGTGAATGATGACTGGAAAAGCAAATGCAAAATCAAAGAATCAGCTTGTCTGCGATAACTGTTATAGTGCGTTACGTGATGGAACTTCCACTTGCACAGTGTGTCTTGCAAATTTGGGTACAAATAAGGACCTCTGCCCTGATCCTCCTTGGGCTATGATGGCAGGTGTGAAGGCTGAGTTGGCTTCAAAATTGGGGACCATGAGTCGGCAAAATCTGATCCAAGGTCAAGAGCAGCCAGAGTGGGCTCAGGATATTTCCAGAACTTTGCAGGGTTTACAAAAGTCCATAAATAGTTCTAATCTTAAGAGTAGTCATCTTTTGTCTCCTCGATTTTACAATCTGACGATTCAGTGCCAGACCTTGTATCTCAGGAAGAAGAGGAGGAAGGTGAATTGGGACAGGAGTCAGATAGTGAGGTCACTGATAGCCCAGGCATTGATGATCTCATCAGGTGTTGGTACGCCAGGTGTTGAATTTCACTGAGACAGAAGAACCTCTGTCAAAAGATGAGGTTTTATTTGCTAAAAGACAAAGGGTGACTGTGTGTTTTCCTTTTTCAGATTCTCTTAATAGGCAGCTGACAGAAGCATGGCAAAATCCAGATAAACGGTTTTCTGTGCAAAAGCAATATCTATCTAACAACCCTTTCCCACAGTCTATGACAACTAAATGGAAAAATTCACCACCAGTGGATTCTTCAGTTTCCAAACTTTCAAAGAAGTTAACCATTCCAGTTCCAGCTGCAACAACGCTTAAAGATCCATCTGAGTGTAAGCTAGAGTCCATGCTAAAGTCCATTTATAAAGCAGCAGGGGTGTTGCTTAGACCTGCTTTAGTTGGAGTTTGGCTTAACAAGGCTGTAGTAGCATGGGCGAAACAGCTCAGGTTAGGCCTACAACAAGGTCTTTCCTCAGACCAGCTTCTACTTCTAACCAATCACATTTGTGAATTGGCTGAGTATTTGGCTACGGCATCTATGGATGTTGGATAAGTCAGTTCTCGGATGTCGGGGGTCATCTCGAGTTGTTCGCTCGTTGCCGATTTTCGCAACGGAGCGATTAAGGCAAAAATGCGCATGCGCATGGTGCGCAGTACGCATGCGCTAAGTATTTTATCACAAAACTTAGTAGATTTACTCACGGCGGAACGAAGAATTTCCATCGTTGAAGTGATTGGAGTGTGATTGACAGGAAGTGGGTGTTTCTGGGCAGAAACTGGCCGTTTTCTGGGAGTGTGCGGAAAAACGCAGGTGTGCCAGGATAAAATGCGTGAGTGTCTGGAGAAACGGGGGAGTGGCTGGCCGAACGCAGGGCGTGTTTGTGACGTCAAACCAGGAACGAAACGGGCTGAGCTTATCGCAGTGTAGGAGTAAGTCTCGAGCTACTCAGAAACTGCTAAGAATTTTCTATTCGCAATGCTGCTAATCTTTCGTTCGCTATTCTGCTAAGATACACTAATAGAGGGCGGCGGCCTAGCATGTGCAATGCTGCTAAAATCTGCTAGCGAGCGAACAACTCGGAATGACCCCCTTCAGACGCTTTGGCTGTGGTCTTGGCAGGCAGAGGCTGAGTCAAAACGAGGAATAGAGGCGTTGCCTTATACTGGAGATGTTATTTGGTCCTGGACAAATGGATTCTCAGGCTACTGGAGGAAAATATGTGTTCTTACCATTGCCCTCACCAGTACCTAAAAGGATATATTCTGGACCAGCATTCAGATCTTTTAGACCTCAGTCCTTTCGAGGCCATGCTTGAGGAACAACCGTACAGGGTAGACGTGGTAGAAGATGTGGTTTTCAACAAACCACTAACCGTCATCTGACAAATCAGTGGCATGATTGGCTTCCAGCCCATTTCAGATCTTCAGTTGTGGCAGCACGCTTTCAAACATTTCACTTGGCGTGGTTTCAGACATCCATAGATGGGTGGATCCGCAATTTAGTGTGCAAGGGTTACAAAATAGAGTTAGATTGTCTACCACCAATGAGGTTTTTCAAAACAGGTCTGCTTGTGTCAGGCGACAAGAAGGCAGTTCTGCAGGCCGCTATTCAGTCTTTCATAGATTCAGCAGTTTTGATCCAAGTACCAGTACACCAACATGTTCAAGGGTTTTATTCCAATCTTTTTGTAGTACCAAAGCTGGACGGCTCGGTCAGACCGATATTGAACCTAAAGGGGCTCAATCGGTACGTCACTTACTATAGTTTTGATAATGTCAAATATTACCTTAAAACATAAAGCTATACACTATTACCGTGGAGCCGCTATGGCCGCTAGACTTATTACACACACTACGTACTAAGTACGCTATTTGCGTACTGAGTACCGCATGGATACGCACTTAGCGTTTCAGATACTGTGCCGTGGGCGCGACGCACGAGCGGCACGTACGCACACGGATTCACGCTTCGTACTATGGCCCTCATTCCGAGTTGTTCGCTCGGTATTTTTCATCGCATCGCAGTGAAAATCCGCTTAGTACGCATGCGCAATGTTCGCACTGCGACTGCGCCAAGTAACTTTACTATGAAGAAAGTATTTTTACTCACGGCTTTTTTTTCGCTCCGGCGATCGTAATGTGATTGACAGGAAATGGGTGTTACTGGGCGGAAACACGGCGTTTCAGGGGCGTGTGGCTGAAAACGCTACCGTTTCCGGAAAAAACGCAGGAGTGGCCGGAGAAACGGTGGGAGTGCCTGGGCGAACGCTGGGTGTGTTTGTGACGTCAACCAGGAACGACAAGCACTGAACTGATCGCACAGGCAGAGTAAGTCTGGAGCTACTCTGAAACTGCTAAGTAGTTAGTAATCGCAATATTGCGAATACATCGGTCGCAATTTTAAGAAGCTAAGATTCACTCCCAGTAGGCGGCGGCTTAGCGTGTGTAACTCTGCTAAATTCGCCTTGCGACCGATCAACTCGGAATGAGGGCCTATGCACGCTATTGGCGTACTGAGTACCGTATTGATACGCTCTTAGCGTATCAGACGCCGTGCCGTGGGTACAACGTACACGCGGCGCGGACGCACACAGAGTGATATACAGTAAACCTTAAGTAATGAAACAGTGTAAGGATGTGCTTATACTTTAAACCTTAGCAGCCTAGTACTGCAACGATGTGATACCTTAAAACCTTAACAATGCTTATACACCTTATACCGATTAAGACGCTAAGAAAGCCCTTTGCAGGAAAGTGAAAACACAACACCGGTTTGTGGTAAACCACTGGGCTCTGACACCGCAGTGGATTATTCACAGAAAAGGGGTAAACAGATACAAGTTATACACTACAGGCAAACAAGGAAATCTAAACAAAATAATAGAGAATAATGGCTACATAGAATATACATACGTGTGGAATCGTTCGCAAGCGCATCCTGGACCAGTCCTCAGCTATCAGGGAGAAAGCCTTCAGAGTCTTGTGTCCTGGCCAGGCAACAGTGGTCTTTTTATACACAACATACATTCACAATACAATGGTCACTGTAATCTCATTGTTCATTGGACACAGGGATGTGTCTCTACATTACAGCAAAGGTCATAGGTGGATTTGAACAGGTAGGCGATGTCCTTTCCCAACTGCTCTGGTGGGAGGTATCCTATGGATTCCCGCCGCATGTGTAATTTACAGCAAATACAGTTAATGTTCATAATCTACTTCTGTACATAACTATATGCAGGAGCAAGCGATCTTTTCCTAACTAACACCGGAATGTTACTCTTAAAATACCCTACAGCTGGATACTAGACATCACCTACCAACCTTTATCTGACCCTTCCTATCATGCAAAGACGAATCTCTCTGTCCAGGAACTGTTTAAACTAGCATTACTCGCTGACATGATCTAAGGGAACTATATCTACAAAATGCACTATTTGGGTTAAATATGCTATGTTCGAGTCGCACGCTACACGCTCACAAACTCCGCCGTAAATACACATATCATGCGCACGAGTCGCCGGAGCGTCTCTTACGCAACTTGCGAATATGTGTACGCACGGGGGACCGGGTGCACGAGCAGCGTGCAAGTGCATGAGGGGTTAGTACAAGGGATATGTATTACAATATTTCTCGACTTTGACAGTTTCAAGATGGAATCACTGCGGTCAGTCATTGCAGGTTTAGAACCACAGAAATTCATGATTTTGCTGGATCTCAAGGATTCATACTTACACATTCCAATTCGGCCACCGCATCAAGCGTACTTAAGGTTTGCAGTACAACAGAACCATTATCAATTTCAGGCACTACAGTTTGGAATCTAATCACCACCTTGGGTATTCACAAAAGTGATAATTGCTCATCCGAGATCCCTGGGAGTTATAATAGTTCCATACTTAGACGACCTACTCATCACGGCTTTGTCTCAACAAATACTACTTCAAAATGCCTTACTAACGTACAATGTCCTAGTTCAGCACGGTTGGATTGTTAACTTCAAAAAAATCAAGCCTTGTCCTGTCTCAACAAATTCAATTTCTTGGAATGATTCTGGATATGGTAGATTAACGAATTTACCTTCCAGAGGTGAAAGGACAAAGTTTTCGTCATCTGGTGCAGTTAGTGCTCAAACCACAGTTAGTCTTGGTGCACTTGTGCATTCGACTGTTAGGAAAGATGGTAGCGTCTTTCGAAGCACTCCAGTTTGGAAGATTTCACTCACGTCCTTTTCAGGTAGATCTTCTCGCACAATGGTCAGAGTCTCATCTAAAGATTTATCAAATGGTGCATTTGTCTCCAAGGGCCAGAGTTTAGCTGCTTTTGTGGCTCCAAATAAGAAATCTCACAGCAGGAAAAAAGGTTTGGAGTATGGAATTGGATAATTCTGACAACGGATGCAAGTCTCAGAGGTTGGGGAAAGTGGTCCTGCATTGTCAGTTTCAGGGTCTATGGTCAGACCGAGAAAGATTACTGTCAATAAATGTCCTGGAACTCAGAACAATTTTCAACGCTCTGCAACAGGCAGTTCACATGCTCGTCTCAGACTGTTCAGGTTCAGTCAGACAACGCGACGGCAGTCGCACACATCAACAAACAAGGAGGGACTCGAAGTCGCATGGCCATGCGAGAAGTTGCTTGAATCCTGAATTGGGCCAAACATCACCAAATGATATTATCAGCAGTGTTCATTCCAGGAGTGGACAATTGGAAAGCAGATTATCTCAGTCATCAAGATTTTCATCCAGGAGAACAGGCTTTACATCCAGAAGTGTTCCAGATGTTAGCCCAGCGGTGGGGTTACCCACAGGTGGATCTAATGGCATCTCGACAAAATCATCAGACACCCAAGTATATGTCCAGAACAAGAGATCCAAGGGCAGTGGCCATGGATGCTCTCACGATAGCGTGGCCGTACAGCCCCGTGTATCTATTTCCACCATTCCGCTGCTTCCTCGGTTGCTAAAGCGGATCAAAAGAGAGTCCACGACCGTCATACTAGTGGCGCCTTATTGGCATCAGAGAGCTTGGTTCTCGGATCTCCGTGATCTAGTCGCAGATGATCCGTGGCCGCTTACGCTACGTTCAGACCTTCTGCAACAGGGTCCATTTCTTTACCCCGATTTAGCGCGGATGCGTTTGACAAGGTGACTGTTGAAACTACTCTCTTAAGATGAGGGCATTCTAGACTCAGTTATACCAACCATGTTATGTGCTAGGAAGCCAGTTACAGCAGCTCATTATAACAGGATTTGGCAAGCTTATATTGGTTGGCGTGAATCTCAGAAGTTTCCGATATCTTCTTTCAAGTTATTCCATCTTTTACTATTTTTACAGACAGGGTTATATGGAGGACTACGTTTAGCAACAATAAAGGTGCAGGTATCTGCTTTGTCAATTTTCTTTCAGCAGCGTTTGGCTCTTTTGCCAACGGTTCAAACTTCCCTGCAAGGTGTCCTTAGAGTTCAACCTCTATTTATACCACCTACAGCTTCATGGAACTTGAATCTAGTTTTACAGTGCCTTGCTAAAGTATTTACCCCCCTTTGCATTTTTCATGTATTGTTGCCTCACAACCTGGAATTAAAATAGATTGTTTGTATGTTTACATCATTTCATTCACAGAACATGCCTACAACTTTGAAGATGTTTTTTTTTTTTTTACTGTGAAGCAAACAACAAATAGGACAAAATAACAGAAAACTCCAGCATGCATAACTATTCACCCCCCTAAAGTCAGTACTTTGTAGAGCCACCTTTCGGATTTGATGGTGCTCTGGGGGATCATCAAAGATTTGGATATTTATTTTATAACCCAACCCTGACTTGTACTTCTCAACAACTTTGTCCCTGACTTGTTTGGAGAGCTCCTTGGTCTTCATGGTGTGATGCCTCTTGCTTAGTGGTGTTGCTGCCTCTGGGGCCTTTCAGAAAAGGTGTGTTGCACTTCATTTCACTAATTATGTGACTTCTGAAGGTAATTGGTTGCACCAGAACTTTTGAGGGGCTTCATAGCAAAGGCGGTGAATACAAATGCACATGCCAATTCTCAAATTTCTATTTATAAAAATTATTTTTTATATAAATTTTTCTCATTTCACTCCACCAACTTAGACTAATTTGTGCAGATCCATAACATAAAATCATAAAATTCAGACAAAAAAATAAATAAAATTACAGGTTGTAATGTAACAAAATAGGTAAAAGGCCAAGGGGGGGGGGTGAATACTTTAGAACGGCACTGTAGATTTTTTACAGTCTTCAATTTTTTAACCCTTACAACAAGTGGATTTTAGGTTTCTTACTTGGAAAACAGTTTTTCTCCTAGCCTTAGCTTCGGCAAGGCGTGTTTCTGTATTGGGTGCATTGTCATGCAAAGCACCGTATCTGGTGTTTCATGATGACAGAGCGGAACTTTGGACAAATCCCGCCTTTCTACCAAAGTTAGTATCCTCTTTTCACATAAATCAACCAATCGTAGTTCCTGTCTTTTCAGAAGGTTCAGGAACTCCAGCTACTTTGGATGTGGTTCATGCGCTTCAATTTATGTAGTTCGAACATCAACATTGATACATTGTTTGTTCTCTATGATGCAGTCAAGATAGGTTGGCCAGCTTCCAAAACAGACCTTGGCTAGGTGGATTAAGCTGACCATTCGTCAAGCTTTCTTTCATGCTAGTCTATAACCGCTTGTATCGATTTCGGCACATTCCACATGCTCTGTAGGAATGTCATGGGTAGCAGGTCGTGGTGCTTCCACGACGCAACTTTACTGTGCAGCTACGTGGTCGTCAGTGCACACGTTTGTGCGCTTTTGCAAGTTTGATAGTTTTGCGGCATCAGCATCTAGCTTTGGCCATCTAGTGTTGCAGGTGCCACACAGCTCTCACGCCAGAGGGGGAAACTTTGGTATGTCCCAAGAGTACTCCAGTGACCCCTAGTGGATGAAAAAGAAAAATGGATTTTGGTACTTACCAGATACTGTAAATCCTTTTCTTTAAATGCATAGGGGGCACTGGACGCCCGCCCAGAGCAGTTTCACCTGGCTTGTGGTAAGTTCAGTTTATCTTATGGAACACATTATCACCTGCTTGTTTGAATGTTAAGGTGATTGTTATCCATTGTCATGTCAACTTTCTAATTGTTCGTTATCTTATAATGTTATCTGTAATTCTCAATTGTTTAGCCTCTCTTTAGCTACTGTTCGGCTCAGCAAAAAACACTGAGGCATCTTGGGAGTATGGAGGGGGGAGAGGGTTACTAATTTTAACATTTAAATGTGCCTATCCCTGCTAATGCCCCGTCCATATCTCAAGAGTACTCCAGTGCCCCCTATGGATTCAAAGAAAAGGATTTATCTGGGAAGTACCAAAATCCAATTTTTGATTATCACGCTGTACAAACTGTATTCCAGGCATGCATGCAAAAAAGGAAGAAGGAAAAACTGGGGTACAAAAGGGGAATTACAACATTGTGGCCACAGAACAACTTTGGATGCACAGCTGGGAGGGGGGGAGAGGAGTAGGTACTAATTATCTGGTCCTGTTGTGGGGCACCCAACAGCTGCTGAGGGGGACAAATATTTGCATTGTAATTTAATGTTTTTCGAAGGTTACATGGTCAAGTCCCTTCTGTACCCAGGTCCCATGGACATCTCAACATCCCTGTCTTCAGCCCTCACAAAAAAACATTCTATTAGTATCTAGTGATTCAATTGGTTCCTAATTGCTACTATTGTCTGGTACTATAGTACTTGTCTTTAAAAGCTCTGTGCAGGCAGAACTTAACCTAGTTAACATTCACATTGGATTGAAGCACTTACAAGTAACATTTAGGTATTTCCATAAATACCAGAAATATTGTTAGTAAACCATGCCACTGATAACAGCCCTGCTTGGTGAGTTAGGGAGGAACACATCTGACTCCACAGCTTGTATTGTGCTTTTACTCAGTTTGGACATACTGTACCACTCACAGCATCAGCAAGCTCAGCTACAGAGGATTTAGTTGAATAGCTTATACATGGGGAACCAGAAGCAGGGATGGAGACTGAAGTTTCAAGTTCAAACACCAGATCTGAATAAAGAGAGAATAAAGTTACCTCTGTTTTTGTTCGTACCCCAGGCAAATTCTACTAGATTACACAAAAAAAATAACTTTTAGATTGTCAAATGTTTCTTTTTTTCTCTCATGCTACATTATGATGTTGTGTACCTCTTGTTTCATACATTCACTCATTCTTACGTACATGTGTCGGAATATGAAGATGACAGCATTTAAAGAAATGAAAAAAATAAAAAATGGCAGAGCAGGGAAACATAGGTACATACAAAATGGGATCATATGTGTGCCTTGTATTGCAAGATTGAATTTTGTAGGAAGATATGTAAATGAGATTCAAGTTTAGGAAAATGTGTTTTGAAGTGGTCAGCACTTGTAGTTTAGTGTAATAAAGGATTGCAGCACCATGGACAGTGTGACACAGTAGGCAATATAAATCAGTTCTCTGTGCTGTCCAGGGTGTTGGAATAATATAAAACGCATACTGCAGGATTACTGAGATGTAATAATCCCCAGTGGTGGGTGAATGTATATAAGTATAACGAAAGCAATTTTGCTTATTTTCTGTCACTATTCTATGATTGTCTTACAGTAATATCCACTGACACTAATATTTGAAGATGGCTCTACAGTATATGAAACTGTGAACATCCTGAGATTCTTCTCTGGCATGCAGTATGCTCCATAATGCTACTAACATTGCTTGAAACATTGATATTCACATTGCACCCATATTGACACATACATTGCCATAAACAGTCACCAAATCATTAACCTCCTTATTATCCACATTTGTATTACTAGTCAGCAATATTGTTGCTTGTTTCAGTCTAGACCTCCTGTCATAAACTTGTACCTGGAAATGTAGATATGTAGCTGGGTATATGACCAGAACAAACTAAATATGCTTAACTTCAGCTGGGGACCGCTATATGTAGGATGCATTTAAAATGCAGAGGTTCTAGGGACATCAAGTGTTAAGTTGAGATGGCAGGGGTCCAGATCCCAGTGTTGCAGTGAGTAAAATGGTAGCACAGTGACTGTACAGGTGATGCACTTCTGCTTTCTCACAAAATAGACTTCAGCAATTCATGGCTACATTTTTTATGCCCCAGATGACAGCCTACTGTATGTTACTTTGACAGTAATCCAGCGCTGATGCCACATATTATACTGTACCTGCTGTACTAAAACACTGCTGCAAAATGAATTGCTTTATTTCAAGATAGAATAGATGATAATTCTAATAGCGATATTGTTTTACTGCATGTACCTTTCAATATCATAATCCTCATCAACTAGAAGGTACTAATATTCTGCATCCGCTTGTCTACAGAACACAGAAACCTTTATCCTTTTAATGGCCACAGATTATTCAATAACAGATATGAAGTACAGACAGTAGATTAGTCAGTAATAAAGACAGTAGATTAGTCAGTAATAAAACAATCAAATTCCTCATGAAAATGGTCAGGAATTCTGTAGTCTACTCATGAAAGATGAATTTTTGAGTCTTATATTAATGGTAGCTATTTTATTTTCGTCGCCATCTGTGAGCGCCTTAACAGCAGCTGATCTATATAATCAGTGCGGTAAATGAGCATTTTGTTTACAAAAATGTAACAAGCTCAAAAAAATCAATGCTTAAATATAGATAGATAGATAGATAGATAGATAGATAGATAGATAGATAGATAGATAGATAGATATAGTTTACTTAGGGCTGCCATCAGAAATTGTGGTACCCGGGACTGACTAAATGGACAGGGCCCATCTCTCCCAAAAAAAAAGATTCTGCCACACTGCTCCACCCCTATGTGATGTCCTACATTGTGATGTTACATATAGGTGGAGTGTTGTGGACCTACAGGAATGATTCAAAGATAGCTGATGCACAGGGAAGGCTTGTTTTAAGCAGTTCTCTTGGCACACCAGCCTGCTGTTAATTCACAGACTGGTGCAGCTCTACAGGTATTGGCGGTAAGAACCAGGGCCCCCCTCTCTGTAAGGGCTCGGGACACCAGACCCGACAGTCACCCCCCTGATGGCTGCCCTGCGTTTAATGAGGACTATGCTGCACATTGCCATATTCTTAATGTAGCTCTGTTCTACTTCTGGCAGGTGCTGCTGGGAAATTGCATTTACTGTAGACTGGACCACAGTATTAATTTAGACAAAGGGGCTGATGCAGAATGAGACCTATTCCAATTTCCAGGCACTAAGGGGACATTTACTAAGCAGTGATATAAGAGAGGAGAAGTGAGCCACTGGAGAAATTGTCCCATCAACCAATCAGCAGCTCTGTATTATTTTATAGTATGCAAATTATAGCTGTTACTTCAGTGCTGATTGGTTGCCATGGGCAACTTCTCCACTGGCTCAATTCTCCGCTCTTATCACTGCTTTGTAAATGTCCCATAAATACCTAGTATTGTCCATAAAAGAGGCAACAAATAAATGTAACACAGCTGTTTGTGACTGGAGAAGTGATTACAGAGGGTGAATGTGATGGACTAGTGTAAGCAAGTAAAATGAGGATGTGCTCACATAATTGTAAGCAGATACAGACTGGCAGAGAGACAGAGAGGTGTGTGTGAGGACAGATGCAAGAACGTGATGATGAAAGTTGCCAGCATTTGAGGACTGCTTGTGATTTATTGTCAATGCACTGTTGATGATCAGTATGAGATCCCAGAGTATAGTATCCCAGCATGCGCAGTGCCAATGCAGAGATCCTGGAATTTAAAATACGGACAGGGGTGAGTAAAGGGTGTTCTACCCTCTCCCCACCCCCCTAACCCTAACCCGTCCTACCCGCAGCCTAACCCTAACCTCCACCCTTTGTGCCTAACCACCCCCTGGAGGTGCCTAAACCTAACCCCATCATCCCCGCTGCATAAACCTAACCCTCTCACCCGTAGCCTAACCCTAACCCTCCGAGGGGGTGCCTAACCCTAACCCTCCTTCCCCACAGCCTAGCCCTAAACCCCCAGGACTCAGCCTAACCCTAACCCCCTGGGATGCAGCCTAAACTTAACCCTCCCGCCCCCAAACCGCAGCTTACCTCTGCAGCGCTGTGGTGTCTCCTCATTCGGAATCCCGGTTGTCAGGATTCCGGCATTCGTATTCTGTCTGCTGGGTTCCTGACAGCCTGGATCCTGACTGCTTCCCCTGATAGGTGCTTTCTTCATTGCTCACATACATATTTTCCTGTATTATACCTGAGATGAAGAGTTGTATGGCTTGCATCAGAGACTTAGAAAAGAATGAGTATTTTGCAAACAAAATAAAATTGGTGAAAGTATGGGTGCAAGTGCGTGTCACATCTGGCAAAGTAGACTTGGTGCACTGCTGCTGGTGCCAACCTACAAGCATGTTATGATCAGGGGCGGATCTACTATGAATCTAATGCCCCAGCACCCCAAATCCCGGAGGGGTCAATTTTCACCTCTTCTTTTTATGTACTGTTTGTTATAGCTCATCACCAATAACAGCATGACAACCAGGCTTCTAGTACAGCATAGCTGATATTACAGCTTGGATGCACAGCGCTTAGTACCGCGGGAGCTGCTGGGAGCTGTAGTCTAGCTCTGTGATTTGCGCTCTGTAAATAGTGTGAAACGTGTATCCGTTTAAACCTACAATTCCTGACAGCCTGGGCTAGGCTGTGGGGAAGGAGGGTTAGTGTTAGGCACCCCCTCGGAGGGTTAGGGTTAGGCTATGGGTGAGAGGGTTAGGTTTATGCAGCGGGATGGTGGGGTTAGGTGTGATTGTTTTATTACTGACTAATCTACTGTCTGAACTTCTCTTTGACATTCCCAGGCAAGAGGGCCTGTCCTAGGAAGGAGGCTGGAAGCAATGAAAGGCGAGAAGTAGCCTGGAACAAAGAGGCATCTAATAAGGTAATTTTGCTGAAGCGGAGTGATGTGTGCTGTCCGGTGTTTATTAAAGAGGGTAGGGGAGGAGTGCTGTGAGGTGATTAATAAAATGGGGGTTCTGCGAGGTGATTACTGAAAGGGAGGTGTCTGTGTGGTGATTACTGAAGGGGGGGAAGTGCTGTCCCCCAGACACAGGCTGGTGGGAAGGGGCTTACTGTATGGACAATTTTCAAGGACTCCACCCCGCAAACTTTTCTCCATCATTTGGGCCTCGAGGTCCTTGCAAAGGCAGCAAGGTCCTTTAGTCTTTGTTGAAAGTTGCCCTATTGTTATTGGTTGCGAAGGGGCCCCCATAACAGTTCAAGCTTCAGGGCCCCAAAAATGTAGGTCAGCCACTGGTTATGATAGTTGTAACATTGCATGCTGTACCCCTACAATTTCAAACATCAAGCAAGTTGTTAAACGGAAACTCATTTGACCTTGGAAATAAATCAGCACCAAGACAAAACTCCATAATGTACATAATTGATGATCATTTCATGTTGCCGGCCACTTTAGCAAATGATGCATAACATTATTAACATATACACATCCCAGCAGCCTTTCAAAACTTTAAGACATGCTTTTCTTAGCATCATGTGCTAGATAGAAATCACTGGTGGAAACACGTCACATAAGTATGCCTTCTTCCATTACACCCTCCCAATCTTGAAATCACCAGGTCAGTATTCTATGCTTCACATCTACAAAATGTACCTGGTAAACAGATTTTCTCTGATTCATGGTTTGTTGTTGTAACTAGAGATGTGCACCGGAAATTTTTCGGGTTTTGGTTTTGGATTCGGTTCCGCGGCCGTGTTTTGGATTCGGACGCGTTTTGGCAAAACCTCGGGTGTGTTTTGGATTCGGGTGTTTTTTTTCAAAAACGCCTCAAACACAGCTTAAATCATAGAATTTGGGGGTAATATTAACCTCAATAACCATAATTTACACTCATTTCCAGTCTATTCTAAACACCTCACACCGCACAATATTATTTTTAGTCCTAAAATTTGCACCGAGGTCGCTGGATGACTAAGCTAAGCGACCCAAGTGGCCGCCACAAACACTTGGCCCATCTAGGAGTGGCACTGCAGTGTCAGACAGGATGGCACTTAAAAAAATTGGCCCCAAACAGCACATGATGCAAAGTAAAGAGAAAAAGAGGTGCACTGTGGTCACTGGATGGCTTAGCTAAGCGACACAAACACCTCAATATCACAGGAATTATTCGTTCTAATCAATGGTATTATTGGGCCAAATCACTGGAAGAAAATGACAAAATCACAGGAATTATTGGTTCTAATCAATGGTATTATTGGTCCAAATCACTGGAAGAAAATGACAAAATCACTGGAATTAAATGGCAATAATGTCGGGAATTATATCAAGAATGGCAGTACCACTGGACATATACGGAAGTGTCAGACAGGATCGCACTTAAAAAAATAGTCCCCAAACAGCACATGATGCAAAGAAAAGAGAAAAAGAGGTGCACTGTGGTCGCTGGATGGCTAAGCTAAGCGACACAAATACCTCAATATCACAGCAATTATTTGTTCTAATCAATGGTATTATTGGTCCAAATCACTGGAAGAAAATGACAAAATCACTGGAATTATTCGTTCTAATCAATGGTATTATTGGTCTAAATCACTGGAAGAAAATGACAAAATCACTGGAATTATTTGGCAAGATCACTGTAATTAATAATTATAAATCACTGATATTAATTGGTAAAACCTCGCTATCGCCTGCCTAGTGAAGTGGAATCTAGTTGGAATTTTGTACTGGGGACACAATAACTTCATCAATTGTCTAAATCCCACTGCACTAATGGCGGAAAACGTGCCTAAGTCTAACAGCGCACTGATTATACTGAGAATTGATTATACTGATCACTGATGATACTACGGAGAACTGACACTGAGCAGCGAGAACAGCACTGGACTATTGTACTGTAGTATACTGGTCACCACAATGCAGCACTGACACTGAGCACAGATATTAAGCACTGATCAGGATACTAGAAGTGACACAGAGCTGCAAGATACAGCAATGGCCTACTGTACTGTACTACTATATACTGGTGGTCACCACAATGCTGCACTGTACTACTATATACTGGTCACAACAATGCAGCAGATATTGAGCACTGATCAGGATACTAGAACTGAGTCTGACACGGAGCTGCAAGATACAGCAATGGCCTACTGTACTGCACTACTATAATATACTGGTGGTCACCACAATGCAGCACACTGAGCACAGATATTACCAGGTGTATCTCACACATCGCTCAGTACAGATTACAGGATGTATAATCACCAGGTCTATAACACACGTCACACAGTACAGTATACAGGGTGTATAATTAATTACCAGGTGTATCACACACATCGCACAGTACAGTATATAGGGTGTATAATCCCCAGGTGTATCTCACACATTGCTCAGTACAGATTACAGGATGTATAATCACCAGGTGTATCTCACACATCGCTCAGTACAGTTTATAGGGTGTATAATCCCCAGGTGTATCTCACACATGGCCCAGTACAGTATACAGGGTGTATAATCACCAGGTGTATCACAAACGTTGCACAGTACAGTATAAAGGGTGTATAATCATCACCAGGTGTATCACACGCCGCACAGTACAGTATAATGCTTCTAGAGAGGCACTTTTCTGCAGCAGTTGTTAATGTTATGTTCTATAATAGTGCTTTAGTTTATTTTCTGAACCACACTGGAGCCTTATTTAATGTTTTGCCCCATAGCAGTGTCCAAGTTTCTTTTATGAATCGCAGTAGTGCTTAAGTTCACCCTATGTCACATTTCAGAGCTGCCAGTACACATTATGCCGCACAGTACCCCCAATTCACATTATGATATATAGTGCTCCCTGTTCATATTGTGCCTCATTACAGTGCTATTAATGTTATTATATAACAGTGCTATTAATGTTATTATATAACATTAAAATGCCCTCCAGTTCATTTTATACCACATTACAATAAGCAGGTCCAGGGGCATTCCTAGATATGCAAAAAAATGGTGAACTGCTCAATCAGATAGTGATGTCACTCAGGTGCTAAAAGGGAGGGGTAATTCTGTGAAGGAAAAAACAATGGTTCCCTAATGCACACTGAGTGAATAATATTCCTACATAATAGTCAGATAATACGGAGATCTTGGTTGCGTATATCTGCAGATATAGGGTTAAGCCCCCAGGCCGATCGACAAGGCCTCTCCGTCACTGGGGGTCCCTAATATTAGGTATGGGTCCGGGGTGCAGGACCCCATAATGTCGGCACAGGTCGGCTACCCCAGGTCAGCACACAGGTGAGAGTTAATAGGGTTAATAAGAAGCACAGAAGTGCTATGTGAGTGGTGTGATTAAAATAATACAAAAATATATACAAAGTGATAGGGAAACTCATAAGTGTTAATGAAGTGTTAGGGTGTGCCGACCTGAAGCAGCCCAGCGATACCGACACAGGGGCCACCACACCCCACACCCACCCCACAAATAATTCCAAATATGTCTGGGTTGAATTCCCAGTGTAAGGCCACATGGTAATGGCTCCTACAGCATCTGAGAGCCAGCTTACCTGGGGATACCCCTGACTTCCCCCTATGGCAGTCTAGAGTCAGCAATCCCTCCTAATGCTGACCCGTTCATGCCTTTCAATACAATGCAAAAAAATGGTGAACTGCTCAATCAGATAGTGATGTCACTCAGGTGCTAAAAGGGAGGGGTAATTCTGTGAAGGAAAAAACAATGGTTCCCTAATGCACACTGAGTGAATAATATTCCTACATAATAGTCAGATAATACGGAGATCTTGGTTGCGTATATCTGCAGATATAGGGTTAAGCCCCCAGGCCGATCGACAAGGCCTCTCCGTCACTGGGGGTCCCTAATATTAGGTATGGGTCCGGGGTGCAGGACCCCATAATGTCGGCACAGGTCGGCTACCCCAGGTCAGCACTAGAGATGAGCGGGTTCGGTTTTACTCGGTTTTACTCGGTTCTCAAAACGGCATCTAATTGGCTCACGGATGTCACGTGTTTTGGATAGCCAATAAGGTTCGGTTTTGAGAACCGAGTAAAACCGAGTAAAACCGAATCCGCTCATCTCTAGTCAGCACACAGGTGAGAGTTAATAGGGTTAATAAGAAGCACAGAAGTGCTATGTGAGTGGTGTGATTAAAATAATACAAAAATATACACAAAGTGATAGGGAAACTCATAAGTGTTAATAAAGTGTTAGGGTGTGCCGACCTGAAGCAGCCCAGCGATACCGACACAGGGGCCACCACACCCCACACCCACCCCACAAATAATTCCAAATATGTCTGGGTTGAATTCCCAGTGTAAGGCCACATGGTAATGGCTCCTACAGCATCTGAGAGCCAGCTTACCTGGGGATACCCCTGACTTTCCCCTATGGCAGTCTAGAGTCAGCAATCCCTCCTAATGCTGACCCGTTCATGCCTCTCAATACAATGCAAAACAATGGTGAACTGCTCAATCAGATAGTGATGTCACTCAGGTGCTAAAAGGGAGGGGTAATTCTGTGAAGGAAAAAACAATGGTTCCCTAATGCACACTGAGTGAAAAATATTCCTACATAATAGTCAGATAATACGGAGATCTTGGTTGCGTATATCTGCAGATATAGGGTTAAGCCCCCAGGCCGATCGACAAGGCCTCTCCGTCACTGGGGGTCCCTAATATTAGGTATGGGTCCGGGGTGCAGGACCCCATAATGTCGGCACAGGTCGGCTACCCCAGGTCAGCACACAGGTGATAGTTAATAGGGTTAATAAGAAGCACAGAAGTGCTATGTGAGTGGTGTGATTAAAATAATACAAAAATATATACAAAGTGATAGGGAAACTCATAAGTGTTAATAAAGTGTTAGGGTGTGCCGACCTGAAGCAGCCCAGCGATACCGACACAGGGGCCACCACACCCCACACCCACCCCACAAATAATTCCAAATATGTCTGGGTTGAATTCCCAGTGTAAGGCCACATGGTAATGGCTCCTACAGCATCTGAGAGCCAGCTTACCTGGGGATACCCCTGACTTCCCCCTATGGCAGTCTAGAGTCAGCAATCCCTCCTAATGCTGACCCGTTCATGCCTCTCAATACAATGCAAAAAAATGGTGAACTGCTCAATCAGATAGTGATGTCACTCAGGTGCTAAAAGGGAGGGGTAATTCTGTGAAGGAAAAAACAATGGTTCCCTAATGCACACTGAGTGAATAATATTCCTACATAATAGTCAGATAATACGGAGATCTTGGTTGCGTATATCTGCAGATATAGGGTTAAGCCCCCAGGCCGATCGACAAGGCCTCTCCGTCACTGGGGGTCCCTAATATTAGGTATGGGTCCGGGGTGCAGGACCCCATAATGTCGGCACAGGTCGGCTACCCCAGGTCAGCACACAGGTGAGAGTTAATAGGGTTAATAAGAAGCACAGAAGTGCTATGTGAGTGGTGTGATTAAAATAATACAAAAATATATACAAAGTGATAGGGAAACTCATAAGTGTTAATAAAGTGTTAGGGTGTGCCGACCTGAAGCAGCCCAGCGATACCGACACAGGGGCCACCACACCCCACACCCACCCCACAAATAATTCCAAATATGTCTGGGTTGAATTCCCAGTGTAAGGCCACATGGTAATGGCTCCTACAGCATCTGAGAGCCAGCTTACCTGGGGATACCCCTGACTTCCCCCTATGGCAGTCTAGAGTCAGCAATCCCTCCTAATGCTGACCCGTTCATGCCTCTCAATACAATGCAAAAAAATGGTGAACTGCTCAATCAGATAGTGATGTCACTCAGGTGCTAAAAGGGAGGGGTAATTCTGTGAAGGAAAAAACAATGGTTCCCTAATGCACACTGAGTGAATAATATTCCTACATAATAGTCAGATAATACGGAGATCTTGGTTGCGTATATCTGCAGATATAGGGTTAAGCCCCCAGGCCGATCGACAAGGCCTCTCCGTCACTGGGGGTCCCTAATATTAGGTATGGGTCCGGGGTGCAGGACCCCATAATGTCGGCACAGGTCGGCTACCCCAGGTCAGCACACAGGTGAGAGTTA
Source organism: Pseudophryne corroboree (assembly GCF_028390025.1). Lineage (NCBI taxonomy): Eukaryota > Metazoa > Chordata > Amphibia > Anura > Myobatrachidae > Pseudophryne > Pseudophryne corroboree. The sequence goes on from NC_086449.1 coordinate 463,196,708, forward strand.
ATAGGGTTAATAAGAAGCACAGAAGTGCTATGTGAGTGGTGTGATTAAAATAATACAAAAATATATACAAAGTGATAGGGAAACTCATAAGTGTTAATAAAGTGTTAGGGTGTGCCGACCTGAAGCAGCCCAGCGATACCAACACAGGGGCCACCACACCCCACACCCACCCCACAAATAATTCCAAATATGTCTGGGTTGAATTCCCAGTGTAAGGCCACATGGTAATGGCTCCTACAGCATCTGAGAGCCAGCTTACCTGGGGATACCCCTGACTTCCCCCTATGGCAGTCTAGAGTCAGCAATCCCTCCTAATGCTGACCCGTTCATGCCTCTCAATACAATGCAAAAAAATGGTGAACTGCTCAATCAGATAGTGATGTCACTCAGGTGCTAAAAGGGAGGGGTAATTCTGTGAAGGAAAAAACAATGGTTCCCTAATGCACACTGAGTGAATAATATTCCTACATAATAGTCAGATAATACGGAGATCTTGGTTGCGTATATCTGCAGATATAGGGTTAAGCCCCCAGGCCGATCGACAAGGCCTCTCCGTCACTGGGGGTCCCTAATATTAGGTATGGGTCCGGGGTGCAGGACCCCATAATGTCGGCACAGGTCGGCTACCCCAGGTCAGCACACAGGTGAGAGTTAATAGGGTTAATAAGAAGCACAGAAGTGCTATGTGAGTGGTGTGATTAAAATAATACAAAAATATATACAAAGTGATAGGGAAACTCATAAGTGTTAATGAAGTGTTAGGGTGTGCCGACCTGAAGCAGCCCAGCGATACCGACACAGGGGCCACCACACCCCACACCCACCCCACAAATAATTCCAAATATGTCTGGGTTGAATTCCCAGTGTAAGGCCACATGGTAATGGCTCCTACAGCATCTGAGAGCCAGCTTACCTGGGGATACCCCTGACTTCCCCCTATGGCAGTCTAGAGTCAGCAATCCCTCCTAATGCTGACCCGTTCATGCCTCTCAATACAATGCAAAAAAATGGTGAACTGCTCAATCAGATAGTGATGTCACTCAGGTGCTAAAAGGGAGGGGTAATTCTGTGAAGGAAAAAACAATGGTTCCCTAATGCACACTGAGTGAATAATATTCCTACATAATAGTCAGATAATACGGAGATCTTGGTTGCGTATATCTGCAGATATAGGGTTAAGCCCCAAGGCCGATCGACAAGGCCTCTCCGTCACTGGGGGTCCCTAATATTAGGTATGGGTCCGGGGTGCAGGACCCCATAATGTCGGCACAGGTCGGCTACCCCAGGTCAGCACACAGGTGAGAGTTAATAGGGTTAATAAGAAGCACAGAAGTGCTATGTGAGTGGTGTGATTAAAATAATACAAGAATATATACAAAGTGATAGGGAAACTCATAAGTGTTAATAAAGTGTTAGGGTGTGCCGACCTGAAGCAGCCCAGCGATACCGACACAGGGGCCACCACACCCCACACCCACCCCACAAATAATTCCAAATATGTCTGGGTTGAATTCCCAGTGTAAGGCCACATGGTAATGGCTCCTACAGCATCTGAGAGCCAGCTTACCTGGGGATACCCCTGACTTCCCCCTATGGCAGTCTAGAGTCAGCAATCCCTCCTAATGCTGACCCGTTCATGCCTCTCAATACAATGCAAAAAAATGGTGAACTGCTCAATCAGATAGTGATGTCACTCAGGTGCTAAAAGGGAGGGGTAATTCTGTGAAGGAAAAAACAATGGTTCCCTAATGCACACTGAGTGAATAATATTCCTACATAATAGTCAGATAATACGGAGATCTTGGTTGCGTATATCTGCAGATATAGGGTTAAGCCCCCAGGCCGATCGACAAGGCCTCTCCGTCACTGGGGGTCCCTAATATTAGGTATGGGTCCGGGGTGCAGGACCCCATAATGTCGGCACAGGTCGGCTACCCCAGGTCAGCACACAGGTGAGAGTTAATAGGGTTAATAAGAAGCACAGAAGTGCTATGTGAGTGGTGTGATTAAAATAATACAAAAATATATACAAAGTGATAGGGAAACTCATAAGTGTTAATAAAGTGTTAGGGTGTGCCGACCTGAAGCAGCCCAGCGATACCGACACAGGGGCCACCACACCCCACACCCACCCCACAAATAATTCCAAATATGTCTGGGTTGAATTCCCAGTGTAAGGCCACATGGTAATGGCTCCTACAGCATCTGAGAGCCAGCTTACCTGGGGATACCCCTGACTTCCCCCTATGGCAGTCTAGAGTCAGCAATCCCTCCTAATGCTGACCCGTTCATGCCTCTCAATACAATGCAAAAAAATGGTGAACTGCTCAATCAGATAGTGATGTCACTCAGGTGCTAAAAGGGAGGGGTAATTCTGTGAAGGAAAAAACAATGGTTCCCTAATGCACACTGAGTGAATAATATTCCTACATAATAGTCAGATAATACGGAGATCTTGGTTGCGTATATCTGCAGATATAGGGTTAAGCCCCCAGGCCGATCGACAAGGCCTCTCCGTCACTGGGGGTCCCTAATATTAGGTATGGGTCCGGGGTGCAGGACCCCATAATGTCGGCACAGGTCGGCTACCCCAGGTCAGCACACAGGTGAGAGTTAATAGGGTTAATAAGAAGCACAGAAGTGCTATGTGAGTGGTGTGATTAAAATAATACAAAAATATATACAAAGTGATAGGGAAACTCATAAGTGTTAATAAAATGTTAGGGTGTGCCGACCTGAAGCAGCCCAGCGATACCGACACAGGGGCCACCACACCCCACACCCACCCCACAAATAATTCCAAATATGTCTGGGTTGAATTCCCAGTGTAAGGCCACATGGTAATGGCTCCTACGGCCTGGGGGCTTAACCCTATATCTGCAGATATACGCAACCAAGATCTCCGTATTATCTGACTATTATGTAGGAATATTATTCACTCAGTGTGCATTAGGGAACCATTGTTTTTTCCTTCGCATTCCTAGATATATTGCAGGCCCCAAGGAAAAAGTTTGAAAGGACTCCTATGTACAACCCAATGGAGAAAAAAATTATATAACACATGTAACTGTGACAGTTAAGGTGGTCCCTCTCAGCTTTGGACCCCATAGCAGCTGCACTGCCTGCACCTATGGTAGCTACGCCCTTGGTTAAGTTCAAAAGGTGTTGCCAAATGAAATATACTTTGCCAAGAGTAATACCAACATTTGTAACACAATGCCCCGGCTATTATACCACACCTCTTAGGGATATACAATGCAGAGCTCAATAAGATTATCATACAATTTAGAGCCCATTGGACCAGTAAAAATGTTCCACCCATTTCTCCAGTGTGTAAAGCAATTCCTCATCTACTGTATACGACTCTTCAACCATCATGCCACACTGATTGCACTTTCAGTATTTACAGTAGGCTATGTTCTGAATGAAACAATTACAGCACAAAAATTAAAACTGAAGTTAAATGAAATATGAAAATTGTACTTACCTCCCACAATCCTCTGTTGTTTTAGACCAGGGGTTCCCAATCACGGTGCTCAAGGCACACTGACAGTCCATCTAACCTATTAGGATGTTGTGCTCACTCTCAGCTACTATAGGTTCCTCTAGCCAGCAGACTAATGACCTTTAAAATAAAGATAACTGACTGCTAGAAAATGAAAATATGTTATGTAAGGTGTTTATTTGTCCCAATTTTGCTCTTTCAATGTTGAGAGGTATGTACCATCTTTTTCTTTAATATACTACTTACATCTGTAAAAATATGTATACCGTGCATTACTTATACTGTACGTGTATCTCGCTGCTGCAAATGTGCAACATGGACAGTGTTCTCTATATTGGCACACAAAGACAATCTGTAAAGGAATCAGGGGGTAATTCAGACCTGATCACTCGCTAGCGTTTTATTGCAGCACCGCCATCAGGTCAGAACTGCGCATGAGTATGCACCGCAATGCGCAGGCGCATTGCACAGGTACAAAGTGGATCGCCGCTCAGTGATGGGTTTGTGTGAAGAATCCATTTGCACGGGCGATCGCAAGGAGAATGACAGGAAGAGGGTGTTTGTGGGTGGTAACTGACCATTTTATGGGAGTGGTTGGAAAAACGCAGGCGTGTCCATGAGTTTTCAGGGAGGGTTCCTGGCGTCAATTCCGGTCCCGGACAGGCTGAAGTCTTTGCATCGGCTGAGTAAGTCCTGGGCTACTCAGAGACTGCACATGATCTGTTTGTACCGCTCGGCTGCACATGCGTTCTCACACTTGCAAAGCAAAAATACACTCCCCTATGGGCGGCGACTATCTGTTCGCAGCAGTGCAAAAAACCCCTAGCGAGTGATCAGGTCTGAATTACCCCCTCAGTTGCTATGAAATTATGTTAAACTTTCCAATAAATGTTACATTTTAAAATGCTTCTTTACTTTTGCCGAGGACTCTAGTACAGTAGAAGTTAATACTGTTTTATTTTTAAAAATGAAAAAAAAACAACCCATGAATGTAAATACATTTACCATCCATCACATAGCCCTCATGAATGTTATGAATATATAGTACTTAATTAGCTAAGTAGCAGGTGGTGTTACATTGGACAACACCAATGTATTCTAAGGGGTAGCATTATTCCTCCAGTACTGACCTTGTGCCTTAATCAGAAATATTAGGAATCATCTGCCCAGATATAATTTTGTGTAGTTTAAAATAAAATATACTGGCTATTCAAAAGCTTCACTTTCTGATGTTTTCAACTATATACTAGAATTCACGTCACAGTACATTAACGTGTTAGACAATAATCACAGGAAGGAACAGAGTTTCAGTGATACTGCTTAATCCCTTCCCGTTATTAAGGGCCTGAAATTACTACTCCGGAATTTAGTAACAGATTAGTAGAAACTAGACACAATTGAAAGCTAACATCTAACATTATAAGCTGTACTCTACAAAATAGGTTAATGGATACTTGGGATATATTTCCATTAGAAGATGAAACAATTGATGAAGTACAGTAAATGCACAAATAATTCTAATAATATTAATAATAATAATAATAATAATAATAATAATAATACATGCTAATATACTTTAGAAAGGAACTGATTTACTTGAGGCACTAATTAAAGTTGGCTTTGCTTAAACTGACATATTTGAAGTTTCAATGTAAGCTGCATAAGAAAAACAAGTGTACAATATAAAGGAATCCAAGCTCTTTGGGTTCAAATACCCTTGTCCCTATTTTCATATACAGTAGCTACTATAGGTGCAAAGCAGTGATTCCCAACCAGCATATTGAGACTATTTTTTAATGTCATTACACTATAAAGGATGTGTCATAAGAAAAAATTGCACATTGCCATTTTATTATTTTTGTATTATTATGTGTGTCACAATATCAAAATGGTTGGCAAGACATCATGAGGTAAAATTACTAAGAGACCATTTTTGTAAACTGCCACTTTACCCATTGGTATAACGATATGCCTATTTACTAAAGCCAAAGCCACTGTGAAAAAGCCTAGTTATGGCACAACACATCACAATACCAATTTTTTTTACAATGAAAGAGATACACCCCCGCTAATTTACTATACATCAGTTTTTAGAAACTGCCAAAAAAAACTGCTGGCAAAGATGCCCAAATAAATGACATAAAGGGTTATTCAGGTTTGTTAGCAAACCCAAAAAAGTTAGCATTTGGGCAAGACCATGTTGCACTGCAGGTGGGTCAGATGTAACATGCAAAGAGATTTAGAATTGGGGGGTTATATTGTTTCTGTGCACAATACATACTGGCTGCTTCATTTGTACACTGCAATTTAGATTTCAGTTTGAACATCCAAATTTAAATCTCTCTACGAATGTCAAATTTGCCCCACCTGCAGTGCAACATGGTTTTGCCCAATTGCTAACTTTTTTGCTTTGCTAACAAATCTGAATAAATCCCATACGTCTGAAAGGTGAAATTTTGTGGAAATACAGTCAACTGGTCTATGCTACATTATAAAAAAGGAACACAAGCATGTGGAATAATGTGCTCAAGGAATTAGGGTGTTTTTGCAAACCACATGCATAGTCCATATATGCAGCATTTCACATTAATCTGACCAGGAGAATCCAGGAGGCAGAAAAAAAGCACCAACAGTAGCAGTCACAGGTTCCTTGCAAGCTATGCAGACTTAGGTGTTTTAGAGGATGAATAAACCACAATGCACAGCCGATGCCGAAGTCATACAGATGATTCAACTTGGATGCACCAACTTGTGACTCTTTATGACCTCACCAAAGACCACTTACAGCCAGACACAGTATGCTCTATATGGGTGTGGTATGAGTTGCCGGCATCCGGGTCCCTGGTGGCCAGCATACCGTCACCGGGATCCCGACCGCCGGCTTGCCGACAGCGGGTCGAGTGCTGTCTATTCTCCCTCCAGGGGGACGTGTACCCCCAAGAGGGAGAAAAGGTGTCAGTGTGCCGGTTGTCGGGATTCCGGTGCCAGTATACTGTGCGCCAGGATCCTAACAACCGGTATACTGAATACAACCCTCTATATCTGTGTTAGGCTTACACAAGCTGCTGTGTGCTCTTCATTTTTTTTGCCTTTCAGTTGGTCATCTACAGTATTGTGGGAATTATCCAGCCCACATTCTCCAGGCAAATTTCCTAGGTTCTGGAAGCCTTCAAGAGACTCTGTTGTTCCTCAAACTGCTCTCTCAGCCAAGAGGTAAGGTTAGTATTGTATAGTTTTGCAGGGAAACCTAAAGCCATGGGAGCTATAGCCTGCACACATATTGGGCTAAGACCACCTAGACAGTCACAAAATGACTCATGTCACAAAATGGTTATTATTTAGATCATGGGGATGGGGTTACTATCATCTTCTGTATTCCTTTTACACCAGTCATTCTTTTCTGTCCTCCCTAAACACCTTTCTAATCCATCATTTATTTATTTTTCTGCTCTCTCTTGTTCCTTCTCTTTCCTGGTTCACACTCCTCTATACCTATCCTGCTCTTCATTTGTAGTCTTTATTCTTCCAGTTCCTTCTTCACACTGCGTCACATTGGGATCAGAGAGTTGTGTAATGAGCTCTGATTGGATACTTAACCAATGGAAACAGGTCTGAGTTATTGCGATCTGCTAATCTCTATTACATAATCTGGCATTACACCAACCTTTTATCATTGATTGTGAAGTAGACAGTGAGTCTGCAGGGGTCTTGTTAACATTTGTTGACTTGCCCAGATCAGTGGAGGGGTGAGGCAGGTTAGGCAAGCATTCATTCACATCTTGTAAGTATACTTGTGTTTCTGATGTTTGTGCTGTTAATATAAAGGTTTGTTTTCTTTTAGTGTTTATGTGTCTCTTATGGCACTGAATATGTACACTGTTACTGTTATTTGCCCCAAACATGAGTCAAACACATACTGCAAGAATTTTAAAACAACACCAAAAAATGTATTAGCCATAATTGTTTTTTTTTTATATAACAAGGTAAAATGCATTAAAATTAAAGGAAAATATAATACAGTATAAACTGTGTATGATATGAAGCTATACTGTAAATAGCAACATAAGACGGAACATGTAATAAATATTATGCACAATATATGATTATTTTTTTTCCTTTGAAACAGGAACTTGAGACCTATCATCAGGTGAGCTCCCTGGGTGTGTACATCACATCTGCATGGAGTAAGAGAAAGCAAGTTAGATAAAGGGCTGCTGACTGATTGCGACGGTGTTGCTACTGGTAACCCTGCTGCAATTTGGGCTGATCAAGACATAATATTATTATTCAGCTCTATAACTGAAAAGTTCACTGACTGCAGAATAAATGTAACGTGCTCTGATGTTTGCGCGTCCAAATAAGCAAAATTAATTTTAATATGGTAAAAAAATGAACAACAAACCAAGAATAATTTAAGGTTGCTGTGGAAGCTCCCGGATGCTTTCCATGGAATTTTTAAAAGTAACATTGTTCTCACCAAACATTTTAACCAGCAATTGTTGAGAAAAAAACAAAAAGCAATCGCCTCAAACCGGCAATTTGTTGGAGAAATAGATAGAAACAAGCTTATACCTTTGACAAAGTCACGTGGAGCGTGACGAAATGCGTTAGAATCCTGCCTCCAACACACCTGCTCAGGTCTCCATTTGTGACCATCTGCATCGATCTGCTGTGATCCTCATTTGATCTGCTCACTGCTGCTGACAACGGCTGTGCTTCACGCCGTTCCCGGCTAGACGTCCTTACCGGCAGCTCATTCATTTCATCTTCCTCCCGCTGCTTAGCGCCTGTGGGCATTGCAGGACTTTGGCCGAGGACGCTCGGTCCAATACCAGCCCACGAAGAGAGATAAACACCAATTTATATACTGAGCGTGGTGAGGCTAATCATTTGAAATTCCGGGACTGCTGCAATTATTTATTACTACCAGCCATTATCCATATTACCAGCATTCAGTGACTATGGATATGCACTAAAGGAACTTATTCCAGCTATTGTCCCTCTATGTTGAAAGAGAGACTTCTTTTATGAGACCAATAAGGTGTGTTTATATACTATATGGATGTTTATTCACAATTAGTTGTCTTTTAATCTTTTACATGGTTAATAAATTTATATTATCTATGCCGGCTCTCATCTTTTTATCCTCTCCTGATATACAGCGCAGCCGTTTTTTGCTTTAAATAGAAACAAGCGAAGCTGTGTCCACAAAACAACAAGAAGGTGAGGCAGCATGGGCCACATGAGGAGATTGCTTTGGTGCAATGCATGCCATGGTCACACTAATGTAATTATTTTTCCTTCTACCCAATACAAGGATGCATTCGCCAGCTACTTCCACCTAGGCGGCACTTCCTAAAGATGGCAGAATGCTAGTGTGAGGCAGTTCAGCGATTACCTCCTATGGTATTACTTGATGAGAGGCAACATATGATGTAAGATGGTCCTGTTAAAGGAAAAGTCACTTGGCAATTATTTGCACGTTTGTTAAAGTGTAAGACCTGCCGTTGCAGCACTACGATAGATTCTTTTGGTTGCACTCACAGGACCAGATACTTCCTCTTGAGAACTGTTACTTGTGATGCTTTTTGTTGCTTTTTTTCCAGGTGCTGCTGTGAAGCAGAAAAACACCATTAAAACATTGAATAATAACCCCATAACTGTGTCTGACCTCGCATTTTGCATACACTATGTCTTCGGACAGCATGAGCAATATTTGGAATATTTATGTGAAAACAGTCTTTACAAATGCATATGAACAATAAGTGAGCACATTAAAAAGGTATAGCAATGCATAGACAACATGCTGGGGCTTCTGGGGTGGTGCATCGGAATCATGCACATTAATGTTTTCCACAGTCTCCGTTGAACATATGTGCCACACCTTCTCCTCAAAGCCGCCCATATATTAAAAGGAACCATAGGGGCCCACCACTGTCCTTTACTGTGACTTTTAATATTCCTTTTAATGTCATAAAATCTTTTCCAATAGTGGCTCTTAGACCTCTTCAATAGCCTCACCACATTCACAGCTTGCAATACACTAGCCCCAAATTGGTGTTTCCACCCTCATAGCAGGTGGAGACTATTGCCTCATTTTCATCCTAGGAACATGATAATCCACTCAGATTTAGTTTTAGAGGGCTGAATCTCCTCAACTGCCTCATGTGCTCATCAGCCCCTTCTGGTTCCCTCTCCTCATCACTGTCTCTCCTATTCCATCCAAGTGAATACAAAACAAGTAAATAGATAGAAACAAGCACAGTAACAGAAACCCAACTCTAACTTCAACACTTGCACTAAATCCAAGCACACCACAGTCACACACAAATGCACAATAGACACAAGTGGAAACAGACAATAAACATTACAAGATTTGCCAACACTTACTTATCAGTTACTTTAGAACACTATCCATCAAGTCTTCCACCATACACCAACAATACCACTAGCATGCCACTTCACTCTACCCTTGCTAAGTAATTTGATGTCTTACAGTAAGGAATTTTATAAGGCTAGTGGTGTGATGTCAAAATAGCATTTGGGATGAGAAAACTAATAGAAAAGTCACAGAATTTTATCTGTTTGCTATGCTTTTGCAGCGTAGTCTCACAGCAAATTCCATCTGAATAAAGTCCAGTGGTAGACAACCCTGGTCCTCGAGAGCTACAAACAGTTCACGTTTTCCAGCTCACCTAACAGGTGCACAGGTGTAGTCATTACTGACACATTTTAAAAGATCCACAGTTGGAGCTAATTACTTCACTTGTGATTCTGTGAGGAGACGTGGAAAATGTGCACTGTTGGTAGCTCTCGAGAACCAGGGTTGGCTACCCCTGGAATAAACCAATGGAAGTTCGTGCCTTTTGAATCTGATGGTGGTTACAAAACACTGCCAAACCGATGTTTAGTAAATCCTGTATTTTGGAGCCAGTACCCATCAGCAATGGAAATGATGGGCAACCCGCCACTTAGTAAATATACCCTTAGGAATCACCACACTTTTGTTTGTGTGATGGCCTTTGCAACTACATACTTCTCAGCCTCTATTGGGAAAGTTATAATTTGCTGCAAATCATTTTTCATAGATAAGTGATATGGTGGGCAAGCTTATAGTACAGGTTGAGTATCCCTTATCCAAAATGCTTGGGACCAGAGGTATTTTGGATATGGGATTTTTCCGTATTTTGGAATAATTGCATACCATAATGAGATATCATGGCGATGGGAGCCAAGTCTAAGCACAGAATGTATTTATGTTACATATACACCTTATACACACAGCCTGAATGTCATTTTAGCCAATATTTTTTATAACTTTGTGCATTAAACAAAGTGTGTGTACATTCACACAATTCATTTATGTTTCATATACACCTTATACACACAGCCTGAAGGTCATTTAATACAATATTTTTAATAACTTTGTGTATTAAACAAGGTTTGTGTACATTGAGCCATCAAAAAACAAAAGTTTCACTATCTCACTCTTACTCAAAAAAGTCTGTATTTCGGAATATTCCGTATTTTGGATATTTGGATATGGGATACTCAACCTGTATATGGATGTCCTCCAGACACTTGACAAACAGGTCTAGCAGCTAAACAGAAGTCTGATCTTAAGACAAGATATTGACAAAATTGATAGACAATTTTGTATGTAGTGGAACAGCCCAATTCACAGAGGTGGTATATTCAGGTGATACACACTGTCAATCAACAATTATTTCCATACAGTATGGTGTCTTCAGAATTCTAAGACCAAATCATGTTTTTTCCTGAACAGTTAAAAGCCACAACATTGCAGGCTTTGAATTTGCATATAAAGAGCTATTTTCATGTATACTCAAAGTTAAGTGAAAACAGAATACCAGTTTCTAAGCAATGGATGATTATAAATTCTGGCATGCCACAATCTCATTATCGCTTCAAATTGTGATAAGTTAAAATCTACTATTATATCGTAGTCACTGAAATTATTCTTCCTATGCATGCATATCCTGCAGGAAAGTAAGAGTTATAATTTGATTCATAATATACTGCAGTGTTCTTAAACTGAATGTTATGAGTACATACAAAATAAATAAAAAGCTCTCATGATTTTGTGGTATTATGAACAGCCTAGAACCAAAGAATTTCTACTGGCACTGAAAATGCACTTCCGTTTGAAAGCTGCCAACATTTGCATGAGGCAGGTAACACTAGTAAAGAGTGCAGCCCCTTTAAAAATATGGAAATAAAGCACTAGTTAAATTATTGGGTAACAGAGATTTACTCATTTGTGCCAAATTATTCATGAATATTCATAATGGTTTGTTATTGCATTGCAGCCTATAAAATCAAGTTTACTGGTGATCAGCCTTTAAATGGACAAAGGCCCTCATTCTGAGTTGTTCGCTCGCTAGCTGCTTTTAGCAGCATTGCACACGCTAGGCCGCCGCCCTCTGGGAGTGTATCTTAGCTTAGCAGAAGTGCGAACGAAAAAGATTAGAGGAACTGCTAATAAATAATTCTTTGCAGTTTCTGAGTAGCTCCAGATCTACTCACAGATTGCGATCAGCTCAGTCTGTTTAGTTCCTGGTTTGACGTCACAAACACGCCCTGCGTTCGGCCAGCCACTCCCCTGTTTCTCCAGACACTCCCACGTTTTTCCCTGACACGCCTGCGTTTTTTTAGCACACTCCCGGAAAACGCTCAGTTATCACCCAGAAATGCCCCTTTCCTATCAATCATTCACCGATCAGCAGAGCGACTGAAAAGTGCCGCAGGATCCACAGCAAAACTGCTACGTTTTTAGTTAAATAACTAAGCGCATGCGCCCTGCGTGCCTTGCGCATGCGCAATTAGCAACAAATTGCAGCATAGCGAAAATCAGCAACGAACGAACAACTCGGAATGACCCCCAAAAAGTGAAGTGTCTTATTTTCACAACTTAAATGTATTTAAAAATATATATATTTTGCGACAGACATTTGCTAGTTGTGTACAATACATGGCAATGTTTATTTACAAATGTTGCTGTTAACTAAAGAAATAACAATTGATACTCTGTACTCAGAAACTGTGCAAAATTGAACTTAAGGTACGAATACTTAGGGCGATATCAGCACTATGTGCCCAATTCGGACAGATCGCTCATGATATTGTCCAGTGTGTATGGACTATCTCAACGACGATGCGTGCTCCTGCGCGTCGTCAGCTACATCCTCCATCAGATCTGCATACATGTCCGACATGCGACATCGCCAGTGAGAGCCATACTGCCAAATGCAGCATGGCCACTGCAACAAACTCCCCCCCTCCTCCCGCTGACACTCGTCCGTGCCAGAAACGGCAAGTGTGTATGCACTTGCCAATTTCGGCACCCCCACCAAGTCCGTTTCAGACAACATAGCATCTCATGCGAATCGTCCTAGTGTGTACCCATCTTAAGTGGTTGTGATGCAGCTGCAATTTATTAAAAGAAAATTTACTCTCTCACCAATCACATCTGAGCACGACTCCCAGTAACCCTAAAAAGTATAATACTGTTAAGAAAAATATAAGTTATCATAGGCTAAGTTAACACTGTGTTAAACAGTTTTATGGCTACCTTACAAACAAGTACCAAGAATGTACCAAAGTGGAGAAATGAAAACATACATTACAGTATGTAATAGGTCACTTCCCCGTGCAATGTCAACAGTTTCAATTTAAGACCTTTTCACAGTGTCATGGTTAATATGGCAATGGTCAATACAATACAGAGAGCATTCTAGCGAGTGAAACATATAACAAGCATTTAGTAATATTTATCCAATAAAGAGAGCATTCTAGTGAATAATACACCTTACTCTGGCATTTTAGCAACATTTATACAGAATAGAACAGTGGCAAATGCAGGATTTGCATGGGGGGGGTTTCCAGAACTGGGTGGAGCCAAGCACGAGAGTGGGGACTGAGGTGACTCAGTGTATGCTGTGTCTGTAAAACTAGTGTGCCTGTGTGTGTGTGTGTGTGTGTGTGTGTGTGTGTGTGTGTGTATGTATATATATATATATATATACACACACATATACATATCTACACATATATATACCGTATATACACCTATATATATATATATATATATATATATATACAGTTGTGCTCATAAGTTTACATACCCTAGCAGAATTTGTGATTTTATGGCCATTTGTCAGAGAATATGAATGATAACTCACAAACTTTTCTTTCACTCATGGTTAGCGGTTGGGTGAATCCATTTATTGTCAAACAACTGTTTACTCTTTTTAAATCATAATGACAACAGAAACTACCCAAATGACCCTGATCAAAAGTTTACATACCCTGGAGATTTTGGCCTGATAACATGCACACAAGTTGACACAAACGGGTTTGAATGGCTACTAAAGGTAACCATCCTCACCTGTGATCTGTTTGCTTGTAATCAGTGTGTGTGTATAAAAGGTCAGTGAGTTTCTGGACTCCTGAAAGACCCTTGCATCTTTCATCCAGTGCTGCACTGACGTGTCTGGATTCTGAGTCATGGGGAAAGCAAAAGAATTGTCAAAGGATCTGCGGGAAAAGGTAATTGAACTGTATAAAACAGGAAAGGGATATAAAAAGATATCCAAGCAATTGAGAATGCCAATCAGCAGTGTTCAAACTCTAATTAAGAGGTGGAAAATGAGGGATTCTGTGGAAACCAAATCACGGTCAGGTAGACCAACACAAATTTCAGCCACAACTGCCAGGAAAATTGTTTGGGATGCAAAGAAAAATCCACAAATAACTTCAGCTGAAATACAGGACTCTCTGAAAAAAAGTGGTGTGGTTGTTTCAAGATGCACAATAAGGAGGCATTTGAAGAAAAATGGGCTGCATGGTCGAGTCACCAGAAGAAAGCCATTACTACGCAAATACCACAAAGCATCCCACTTACAATACTCCAAACAGCACAGAGACAAGCCTCAAAACTTCTGGAACAAAGTCATTTGGAGTGATGAGACCAAAATTGAACTTTCTGGCCACAACCATAAACGTTACATTTGGAGAGGAGTCAACAAGGCCTATGATGAAAGGTAAGAAGAAAGGAGACACTAAGCGCTCAGGTGAGTGAAACTGCAACATGATTGTCAGCAGCCTCTTGTAAAAGGGAACTGCCAATCCCTTAACACACAGAAGTACCAGAAAAAACCAAGTGGCGCTTAACAATCATGTGATATGAAACATTTAATAAAAATAAAATACAATACAACAACCTCCCAGGGGTGTAATACAGTGTTAAAACATCACAATAATATTAATAAACAATGTGATATAGCTGAACACCTGGTATTTAATTATAGCACCAGTTAAAAACGAATAATAAGGATTCAATTACTAATATTACCACGGGAGTCCCAGATTGTGCAGAGTTCAATATGTACACTGAGATGTACAGCTGCAAGATAATTTCCGAATGGATGGCTCACGGTGGCGTGCTCATAGAATTTTACACGTAGCCCGGATTGAATGCATTATTCAGCCAGTATGAACAAATGTTAAGATAAATGGAAATATATGCACCTGTTAACGCTGGGCAGGAGCTTTCGATGCCTGCTCCCTGGTGCTGTCCCGTTGGCCAGGGAGATGTTGAACACCAGAGCCTCAGCGATAGATGTAGGACGGTGCTGCGGTGCACAAGTGGCTTGTTTTAGCCGTCCTCACCCAGACGCCGCCGTATCCGAGAGCTCCGTGTCCCCGACACGGAGACCGACAACTGATGAAGCCGGAAAGATGGCAGAGGTCGGGCCGAGTGCACTGACCAGTAGCCCGCCTGTCGTTCGTGCCGCCAGGCAGTGTGGAAGCAGCTGTGGCTGGAGCCGTGTGGATAAGAAACTGCGGACTGGGATCTCCGAGCCGCAGCGGTCAATCTGGGTTCCTGTGCGCAGCTCTGATGGGGGATGAAAGTACACAGCGGTACTGATCCTCATGAAGTATCCTGTATTCCTTAACGCGTTTCAATGCCAGCAGGGCGTCTTTCTATTTATCATCCAGTCGCAGCAGACACAGTACGGTAGTTCACGGCTGTAGCTACCTCTGTGTCGGCACTCGGCAGTCCATCCATAATTGTATACCACCTACCCGTGGTTTTTTTTTCTTTCTTCTTTATACATACATACTACATCTCTTTATCAACCAGTCTATATTAGCAGCAGACACAGTACAGTAGTCCACGGCTGTAGCTACCTCTGTGTCGGCACTCGGCAGTCCATCCATAATTGTATACCACCTACCCGTGGTTTTTTTTTCTTTCTTCTTTATACATACATACTACATCTCTTTATCAACCAGTCTATATTAGCAGCAGACACAGTACAGTACGGTAGTCCACGGCTGTAGCTACCTCTGTGTCGGCACTCGGCAGTCCGTCCATAATTGTATACCACCTACCCGTGGTTTTTTTTTTCTTTCTTCTTTATACATACATACTACATCTC
This sequence comes from Pseudophryne corroboree, assembly GCF_028390025.1. Classification (NCBI taxonomy): domain Eukaryota; kingdom Metazoa; phylum Chordata; class Amphibia; order Anura; family Myobatrachidae; genus Pseudophryne; species Pseudophryne corroboree. The sequence continues at coordinate 463,212,677 of NC_086449.1, forward strand.
TTTATCAACCAGTCTATATTAGCAGCAGACACAGTACAGTAGTCCACGGCTGTAGCTACCTCTGTGTCGGCACTCGGCAGTCCATCCATAATTGTATACCACCTACCCGTGGTTTTTTTTTCTTTCTTCTTTATACATACATACTACATCTCTTTATCAACCAGTCTATATTAGCAGCAGACACAGTACAGTACGGTAGTCCACGGCTGTAGCTACCTCTGTGTCGGCACTCGGCAGTCCGTCCATAATTGTATACCACCTACCCGTGGTTTTTTTTTCTTTCTTCTTTATACATACATACTACATCTCTTTATCAACCAGTCTATATTAGCAGCAGACACAGTACAGTAGTCCACGGCTGTAGCTACCTCTGTGTCGGCACTCGGCAGTCCATCCATAATTGTATACCACCTACCCGTGGTTTTTTTTTCTTTCTTCTTTATACATACATACTACATCTCTTTATCAACCAGTCTATATTAGCAGCAGACACAGTACAGTACGGTAGTCCACGGCTGTAGCTACCTCTGTGTCGGCACTCGGCAGTCCGTCCATAATTGTATACCACCTACCCGTGGGTTTTTTTTCTTTCTTCTTTATACATACTACATCTCATTATCATCCAGTCTATATTAGCAGCAGACACAGTACAGTACGGTAGTCCACGGCTGTAGCTACCTCTGTGTCGGCACTCGGCAGTCCGTCCATAAGTGTATACCACCTACCCGTGGTTTTTTTTTTTCTTTCTTCTTTATACATACTACATCTCATTATCAACCAGTCTATATTAGCAGCAGACACAGTACGGTAGTCCACGGCTGTAGCTACCTCTGTGTCGGCACTCGGCAGTCCGTCCATAATTGTATACCACCTACCCGTGGTTTTTTTTTTCTTTCTTCTTTATACATACTACATCTCATTATCAACCAGTCTATATTAGCAGCAGACACAGTACGGTAGTCCACGGCTGTAGCTACCTCTGTGTCGGCACTCGGCAGTCCATCCATAATTGTATACCACCTACCCGTGGTTTTTTTTTCTTTCTTCTTTATACATACATACTACATCTCATTATCATCCAGTCTATATTAGCAGCAGACACAGTACAGTACAATAGTCCACGGCTGTAGCTACCTCTGTGTCGGCACTCGGCAGTCCATCCATAATTGTATACTAGTATCCATCCATCTCCATTGTTTACCTGAGGTGCCTTTTAGTTGTGCCTATTAAAATATGGAGAACAAAAATGTTGAGGTTCCAAAATTAGGGAAAGATCAAGATCCACTTCCACCTCGTGCTGAAGCTGCTGCCACTAGTCATGGCCGAGACGATGAAATGCCAGCAACGTCGTCTGCCAAGGCCGATGCCCAATGTCATAGTACAGAGCATGTCAAATCCAAAACACCAAATATCAGTAAAAAAAGGACTCCAAAACCTAAAATAAAATTGTCGGAGGAGAAGCGTAAACTTGCCAATATGCCATTTACCACATGGAGTGGCAAGGAACGGCTGAGGCCCTGGCCTATGTTCATGGCTAGTGGTTCAGCTTCACATGAGGATGGAAGCACTCAGCCTCTCGCTAGAAAACTGAAAAGACTCAAGCTGGTAAAAGCACCGCAAAGAACTGTGCGTTCTTCGAAATCCCAAATCCACAAGGAGAGTCCAATTGTGTCGGTTGCGATGCCTGACCTTCCCAACACTGGACGTGAAGAGCATGCGCCTTCCACCATTTGCACGCCCCCTGCAAGTGCTGGAAGAAGCACCCGCAGTCCAGTTCCTGATAGTCAGATTGAAGATGTCAGTGTTGAAGTACACCAGGATGAGGAGGATATGGGTGTTGCTGGCGCTGGGGAGGAAATTGACCAGGAGGATTCTGATGGTGAGGTGGTTTGTTTAAGTCAGGCACCCGGGGAGACACCTGTTGTCTGTGGGAGGAATATGGCCGTTGACATGCCTGGTGAAAATACCAAAAAAATCAGCTCTTCGGTGTGGAAGTATTTCACCAGAAATGCGGACAACATTTGTCAAGCCGTGTGTTCCCTTTGTCAAGCTGTAATAAGTAGGGGTAAGGACGTTAACCACCTCGGAACATCCTCCCTTATACGTCACCTGCAGCGCATTCATAATAAGTCAGTGACAAGTTCAAAAACTTTGGGCGACAGCGGAAGCAGTCCACTGACCAGTAAATCCCTTCCTCTTGTAACCAAGCTCACGCAAACCACCCCACCAACTCCCTCAGTGTCAATTTCCTCCTTCCCCAGGAATGCCAATAGTCCTGCAGGCCATGTCACTGGCAATTCTGACGAGTCCTCTCCTGCCTGGGATTCCTCCGATGCATCCTTGCGTGTAACGCCTACTGCTGCTGGCGCTGCTGTTGTTGCTGCTGGGAGTCGATGGTCATCCCAGAGGGGAAGTCGTAAGCCCACTTGTACTACTTCCAGTAAGCAATTGACTGTCCAACAGTCCTTTGCGAGGAAGATGAAATATCACAGCAGTCATCCTGCTGCAAAGCGGATAACTGAGGCCTTGACAACTATGTTGGTGTTAGACGTGCGTCCGGTATCCGCCGTTAGTTCACAGGGAACTAGACAATTTATTGAGGCAGTGTGCCCCCGTTACCAAATACCATCTAGGTTCCACTTCTGTAGGCAGGCGATACCGAGAATGTACACGGACGTCAGAAAAAGACTCACCAGTGTCCTAAAAAATGCAGTTGTACCCAATGTCCACTTAACCACGGACATGTGGACAAGTGGAGCAGGGCAGGGTCAGGACTATATGACTGTGACAGCCCACTGGGTAGATGTATGGACTCCCGCCGCAAGAACAGCAGCGGCGGCACCAGTAGCAGCATCTCGCAAACGCCAACTCTTTCCTAGGCAGGCTACGCTTTGTATCACCGCTTTCCAGAATACGCACACAGCTAAAAACCTCTTACGGCAACTGAGGAAGATCATCGCAGAATGGCTTACCCCAATTGGACTCTCCTGTGGATTTGTGGCATCGGACAACGCCAGCAATATTGTGTGTGCATTAAATATGGGCAAATTCCAGCACGTCCCATGTTTTGCACATACCTTGAATTTGGTGGTGCAGAATTTTTAAAAAAACGACAGGGGCGTGCAAGAGATGCTGTCGGTGGCCAGAAGAATTGCGGGACACTTTCGGCGTACAGGCACCACGTACAGAAGACTGGAGCACCACCAAAAACTACTGAACCTGCCCTGCCATCATCTGAAGCAAGAAGTGGTAACGAGGTGGAATTCAACCCTCTATATGCTTCAGAGGTTGGAGGAGCAGCAAAAGGCCATTCAAGCCTATACAATTGAGCACGATATAGGAGGTGGAATGCACCTGTCTCAAGTGCAGTGGAGAATGATTTCAACGTTGTGCAAGGTTCTGATGCCCTTTGAACTTGCCACACGTGAAGTCAGTTCAGACACTGCCAGCCTGAGTCAGGTCATTCCCCTCATCAGGCTTTTGCAGAAGAAGCTGGAGACATTGAAGGAGGAGCTAACACGGAGCGATTCCGCTAGGCATGTGGGACTTGTGGATGGAGCCCTTAATTCGCTTAACAAGGATTCACGGGTGGTCAATCTGATGAAATCAGAGCACTACATTTTGGCCACCGTGCTCGATCCTAGATTTAAAACCTACCTTGGATCTCTCTTTCCGGCAGACACAAGTCTGCTGGGGTTGAAAGACCTGCTGGTGAGAAAATTGTCAAGTCAAGCGGAACGCGACCTGTCAACATCTCCTCCTTCACATTCTCCCGCAACTGGGGGTGCGAGGAAAAGGCTCAGAATTCCGAGCCCACCCGCTGGCGGTGATGCAGGGCAGTCTGGAGCGACTGCTGATGCTGACATCTGGTCCGGACTGAAGGACCTGACAACGATTACGGACATGTCGTCTACTGTCACTGCATATGATTCTCTCAACATTGAAAGAATGGTGGAGGATTATATGAGTGACCGCATCCAAGTAGGCACGTCACACAGTCCGTACTTATACTGGCAGGAAAAAGAGGCAATTTAGAGGCCCTTGCACAAACTGGCTTTATTCTACCTAAGTTGCCCTCCCACAAGTGTGTACTCCGAAAGAGTGTTTAGTGCCGCCGCTCACCTTGTCAGCAATCGGCGTACGAGGTTACATCCAGAAAATGTGGAGAAGATGATGTTCATTAAAATGAATTATAATCAATTCCTCCGCGGAGACATTGACCAGCAGCAATTGCCTCCACAAAGTACACAGGGAGCTGAGATGGTGGATTCCAGTGGGGACGAATTGATAATCTGTGAGGAGGGGGATGTACACGGTGATATATCGGAGGATGATGATGAGGTGGACATCTTGCCTCTGTAGAGCCAGTTTGTGCAAGGAGAGATTAATTGCTTCTTTTTTGGGGGGGGGTCCAAACCAACCCGTCATATCAGTCACAGTCGTGTGGCAGACCCTGTCACTGAAATGATGGGTTGGTTAAAGTGTGCATGTCCTGTTTATACAACATAAGGGTGGGTGGGAGGGCCCAAGGACAATTCCATCTTGCACCTCTTTTTTCTTTTATTTTTCTTTGCGTCATGTGCTGTTTGGGGAGGGTTTTTTGGAAGGGCCATCCTGCGTGACACTGCAGTGCCACTCCTAGATGGGCCCGGTGTTTGTGTCGGCCACTAGGGTCGCTTATCTTACTCACACAGTCAGCTACCTCATTGCGCCTCTTTTTTTCTTTGCGTCATGTGCTGTTTGGGGAGGGTTTTTTGGAAGGGCCATCCTGCGTGACACTGCAGTGACACTCCTAGATGGGCCCGGTGTTTGTGTCGGCCACTAGGGTCGCTTATCTTACTCACACAGTCAGCTACCTCATTGCGCCTCTTTTTTTCTTTGCGTCATGTGCTGTTTGGGGAGGGTTTTTTGGAAGGGCCATCCTGCGTGACACTGCAGTGCCACTCCTAGATGGGCCCGGTGTTTGTGTCGGCCACTAGGGTCGCTTATCTTACTCACACAGTCAGCTACCTCATTGCGCCTCTTTTTTTCTTTGCGTCATGTGCTGTTTGGGGAGAGTTTTTTGGAAGGGACATCCTGCGTGACACTGCAGTGCCACTCCTAGATGGGCCCGGTGTTTGTGTCGGCCACTAGGGTCGCTTATCTTACTCACACAGTCAGCTACCTCATTGCGCCTCTTTTTTTCTTTGCGTCATGTGCTGTTTGGGGAGGGTTTTTTGGAAGGGACATCCTGCGTGACACTGCAGTGCCACTCCTAGATGGGCCCGGTGTTTGTGTCGGCCACTAGGGTCGCTTATCTTACTCACACAGCGACCTCGGTGCAAATTTTAGGACTAAAAATAATATTGTGAGGTGTGAGGTATTCAGAATAGACTGAAAATGAGTGTAAATTATGGTTTTTGAGATTAATAATACTTTGGGATCAAAATGACCCCCAAATTCTATGATTTAAGCTGTTTTTTAGGGTTTTTTGAAAAAAACACCCGAATCCAAAACACACCCGAATCCGACAAAAAAAATTCGGTGAGGTTTTGCCAAAACGCGGTCGAACCCAAAACACGGCCGCGGAACCGAACCCAAAACCAAAACACAAAACCCGAAAAATTTCCGGCGCTCATCTCTACTAGTAGCCATGGCATTTTACATGCATATAAATAAATATAGATACACACGGTCCTATATTATTATTACAATGATTCCAAAAAAACCGTGATGAGAAGCAGCTTATTTTGTGTAGATCCAGATTGCTACATTCAATTCCAAACTCTGCTAACAGAAGAACATGTTCTAATGGGTGGAAAAACAACCCCCCCATTCCTAAAATAGTATGCTTGTATACAAAAAAGCAAAAGAGAGGAAATGTGGAGATGCATTGAATGTGAAACCAGCTTAATTGTATAAAGAATAAAGAGAATAACTGCTTGCACATGTCTGATGCCTGAATTAAAAATTTTGGGGGGGAGGGGGAAAAGAAGGGAAAGGGGAAAAAAAGGGGGAACCAGATAGACCAATAAAGAAGATACTGGGTGTCTAAATGACAGCTGTTGCACAACAAAGTACCAGAAACCCCTGAGCTTAGAAGGTGAATTGATTCTAAGACACTCCTAAAAGTGCTCAAATTATAAACAGAAGATGGACCCCTAGATGAACTCTAGATCTATAGTTTCATTTAGACCTTGTGGATTAAGTGTCTGTAGTTTTAGGATCCATGCTGCCTCCTGTCTGCACAAGGTTCTGAAGCGATCACCTCCCCTGCTGGTGGCTGGAATATGTTCCAGCCCAACCAGAAGGAGCCCAGTAGGCTCGCCTCCATGAAACTCAGAAAAATGACGTGGAACACTGTGATTCAAGCATTTATTTAGGATGTTTCTTCTGTGTTCCATAAATCTGAGTTTCAGGGGGCGTATGGTTCGACCCACATAGTATAATTGACATGGACATATTAGTAGATATATCACATGGTGAGTACTACAGTTAATAAAAGTGTTGATTCTATACTCCTTTTTGGCGACATAAGAAACAACACTCTTAGTCTTATTCAAAACATAGGAACAAGTGGTACACTTTCCGTGATTGCACCTATAAAAACCTGTGACCTCTGGTCCAATTAGGGTTCTTTGTGTGCTTTTTGAAGCCTGATTCGCATGTCCTTTGAAAAAGCTGGGAGCCAAAATATTTTTCAGATTCCTAGCCTTTTTAAAGACTATCACTGGTGTTTTATCTAAATGGTCCTTAAGAATAGGATCAGTAAACAGTAATCTGTAATTTTTGTTCACTATGCTCTTGATCTTATTAGCAGCTACATTAAATTTAGATTTGAATACTAAACTGTACTTGTCTTTATTCTTATTTTTTAATTTATTTTTATTTTTGTTTGTATTTTTGTTTTTATTATTAATGTCATTATTTCCATTATTTTTGATCTTATTAAAACTACCAGAAGGAGCCTCTTGTGTGAGGATACTATCATCATAGTTATTCTCCAGGTTCACACCACCTGGAGGACTGGATCCCTGCATATCCATGTGCCTTTTGTTATCGTCAAACCCAAGAGTATCTTTTCGTACGAGTTTAGAGGCATATATCAAAGCTTCATCTAATACTGCTTGTGGATAATCGCAACCTTGGAATGTTTCCACCAGATCCCTAACTTGTTCCTGATACTTTGTATCAAATGTGCAGTTTCTTCTTAACCTATGTACCTGACTTTTCGGTACATTCTTGAGCCAACTTTTATTATGATTGCTAGAATAGGGTATAAAATTACACGCATCTACTGATTTTTTAAAGGGAGAAACTGTAACGACTTTCTCTACCACCTCCACCGTTACATCTAAAAAAAATACTCTGTGAAAGATGGTGAGTGCATGTGAAGGTTAAACCATAAGTGTTGTTATTAATATAATTAACAAATTCAGTTACTGAAGCAGAATCCCCTCTCCAAACAAAGAATAGGTCATCGATATAGCGACCATAGAGGACCAGGTTTGCAACATGGGCGCCTCCCCAGATATAGGTGTTTTCAAAGTCGCCCATGTAAATGTTTGCAAAACAGGTGCAAAACAGGTGCATATATTTCCATTTATCTTAACATTTGTTCATACTGGCTGAATAATGCATTCAATCCGGGCTACGTGTAAAATTCTATGAGCACGCCACCGTGAGCCATCCATTCGGAAATTATCTTGCAGCTGTACATCTCAGTGTACATATTAAACTCTGCACAATCTGGGACTCCCGTGGTAATATCGGTAATTGAATCCTTATTATTCATTTTTACCTGGTGCTATAATTAAATACCAGGTGTTCAGCTATATCACATTGTTTATTAATATTATTGTGATGTTTTAACACTGTAGTACACCCCCAGGAGGTTGTTGTATTGTATTTTATTTTTATTAAATGTTTCATATCACATGATTGTTAAGCGCCACTTGGTTTTCTATGATGAAACCATTCCTACTGTGACACACGGGAGGTGGATCGCTGATGTTTTGGGGATGTGTGAGCTACAAAGGCACTGTAAACTTGGCTAAAATTGATGGCAAGATGAATGCAGCATGTTATCAGAAAATACTGGAGGAAAATTTGCACTCATCAGCCCGGAAGCTGCGCATGGGATTTACTTGGACGTTCCAACATGACAATGATCCAAAACACAAGGCCAAGTCGACCTGTCATTGGCTACAGCAGAATAAGGTGAAGGTTCTGGAGTGGCCATGTCAGTCTCCTGACCTCAATATCATTGAGCCACTCTGGGGAGATCTCAAACGTGCAGTTCATGCAAGACAGCCCAAGAATTTACAGGAACTGGAGGCTTTTTGCCAAGAAGAATGGGCAGCTTTACCATCTGAGAAAATAAAGAGCCTGATCCACAACTACCACAAAAGACTTCAAGCTGTCATTGATGTTAAAGGGGGCAATACACGGTATTAAGAACTAGGGTATGTAAACTTTTGATCAGGGTCATTTGGGTAGTTTCTGTTGTCATTATAATTTAAAAAGAGTAAACACAGTTGTTTGACAATAAATGGATTCACCCAACCACTAACCATGAGTGAAAGAAAAGTTTGTGAGTTATTATTCATATTCTCTGACAAATTGCCAGAAAATCACAACTTCTGCTAGGGTATGTAAACTTATGAGCAAACTGTATGTGTATATATATATATATATATATATATATATACATACATACATACATACATATACACATAGCATATTAAACATGCATATATATATATATATATATATATATACAGTACACCTATACATACACATGTATATATATATATTGTATGTGTGTGTGTGTGTTTATATGTATGTACATACATGTGTAAATATGTATGCACATGGATATATATGTACTATAATTAAAATAAAGTAAACTTTTATTAAGCACTTACAAGTGCCACCAGGAAGACAGCAGGCTGCAGAGGACACTAGACAGCCATTATTAATACTCGGCTCGCAAAATGCAGCAAAAAAAATAAAAAATATTTTTTTTTATTTTTTTTGTGGAGGGGGGTTTCTGTGTGCTCGGAAACCCCACCCCGTGCGCCACTGTAGAAAACATTCTGGTGATGAACATGCAATGCACAGTGCACTCTAGTAACCTCTAGATAAGAGAGAAAGGATTCTATTAAACCATATACTTTACAGAGAGCATCCGAGTAACATTTCTACAAGTATAGTACAATGTACTGTATGTCTAATGTAAACAAGACCAGACTCAAGTTTTAATATTATGGCAGACCCATTCTTCTCAATTCTCAAATCTTTGTCTTACACACTGAATAAACCATGCATTTCACATACAGCTATATTTGCGTATACTTTAACACTCTCTTAAGCAGATAAAATAATTCATATGCATGAAAACACACGTATTGTGACCAAAATATAATTGGAAAAAAATTCTGAAAGAGACCTCATATGAGCAAGCCAAATATATAGTAGGTTGGGCCACTAAAAAAGTAAGCAAGTACACGGTTATTCCTAGCCACATCAGTGGAAGGCAATGTTAGTGTTGCATGCATTGATAGGCAGAGTAGTAGCAACATGAAGAGGAGCCTGTCTGAGAAAGCAGACATAACACACAAGTAAAGCATCTTCAAAAGTATCAGTAAACTAGTACCCCAGCTACATCATGATCTCAGCTCTATCATTTCCACCCAACTATATGATTCACCTTGTACTTAGCCTTCCTACCTCTATGACTGTTATTACCCAGTTTGTTTTATCACTGTTGTTTTCGTTTGTAAATCGCAACAGAATTTACTGTACTATAAGGTAATAAATAATAAAATAATAGTCCTGTGCTGCTGACAGTGTCATCCATTGCTGTTGCAGTCAGGGCCGGATTGGCCATTGCCTTTACCGGGGAATACCCCGGTGGGCCGATTGGGGCGCAGGGCCGCCTGTCATAAGCGGCACCTCCCCCCCCTCCACATCACCTGCCAACTTGTGAGCGCCGCTGCCGCTGTCAGGAGAGCCGGCCCGCCCTCCACGTCACCTACTTATTGGTGAGTGCGCTGTGGGCTGCAGCCGCCGTCAGGAGAGCCGGCCATCCCCCCTCCTCCCCGTCACCTGCTTACTGGTAAACGCTGCGGCCAGCGGGCGCTATCTAGAGAGTCGGGTCCACCGTGTTGCAGGCGCAGCCGCTCCTCCAAGACTCCTGGTCACTGGAGCTGTACTGCGGGGAGGATCACCCGGGGGAGGCTACCTGGCTGCTGTGTCCACGCTGCTCTGGTGGTAAGTCCCATCATGTGGGTGCATGACTGTGAGAGGCTTCCTGCCCCCCTTGCCAGCACCAGTGTGCCTCATATCCTCCCTGCCAGCATCAGTGTGCCCCCACCCCCCCTGACAGCACCAGTGTGACCCCCTATCTCCCCCTGCCATTGCCAGCTTGCCCCCCTATCTTCCCCTGACAGCACCAGAGTGTCCCCATCTCCCCTCCTGTCAGCAGCAGTGTGCCCCCTCATCCCTCCCCCTGGCCAACAGTGTGCCCTCTCATCCCTCCCCCTGGCCAGCAGTGTGCCCCCTCATCATTCCACCTGGCCAGCAGTGTGCCCCCTCATCACTCCCCCTGGCAGCAGTGTGCCCCCTCATCCCTCCCCCTGGCCAGCAGTGTGCCCCCTCATACCTCCTCCCGGCAGCAGTGTGCCCCTCATCCCTCCCCACGGCAGCAGTGTGCCCCCTCATCCCTCTCCCTGGCCAGCAGTGTGCCCCCTCATCCCTCCCCCTGGCATCAGTGTGCCCTTTCATCCCTCCCCCTGGCAGCAGTGTGCCCCCTCATCACTCCCCCTGGCCAGCAGTGTGCCCCCTCATCACTCCCCCTGGCCAGCAGTGTGCCCCCTCATCCCTCTCCCTGGCCAGCAGTGTGCCCCTTCATACCTCCTCCCGGCAGCAGTGTGCCCCTCATCCCTCCCCACGGCAGCAGTGTGCCCCCTCATCCCTCTCCCTGGCCAGCAGTGTGCCCCCTCATCCCTCCCCCTGGCATCAGTGTGCCCTTTCATCCCTCCCCCTGGCAGCAGTGTGCCCCCTCATCACTCCCCCTGGCCAGCAGTGTGCCCCCTCATCACTCCCCATGGCAGCAGTGTGCTTCCTCATCCCTCCCCCCGGCATCAGTGTGCCCCCTCATACCTCCTCCCGGCAGCAGTGTGCCCCTCATCCCTTCCCACGGCAGCAGTGTGCCCCCTCATCCCTCCCCCTGGCCAGCAGTGTGCCCCCTCATCCCTCCCCCCAGCATCAGTGTGCCCTTTCATCCCTCCCCTTGGCAGCCGTGTGCCCCCTTAGCCCTCCCCTGGCCAGCAGTGTGCCCCCTCATCCCTCCCCCTGGCCAACAGTGTGCCCTCTCATCCCTCCCCCTGGCCAGCAGTGTGCCCCCTCATCACTCCCCCTGGCCAGCAGTGTGCCCCCTCATCACTCCCCCTGGCAGCAGTGTGCCCCCTCATCCCTCCCACCGGCATCAGTGTGCCCCCTCATACCTCCTCCCGGCAGCAGTGTGCCCCTCATCCCTCCCCAGGGCAGCAGTGTGCCCCCTCATCCCTCCCCCTGGCCAGCAGTGTGCCCCCTCATCCCTCCCCCTGGCATCAGTATGCCCTTTCATCCCTCCCCCTGGCAGCAGTGTGCCCCCTCATCACTCCCCCTGGCCAGCAGTGTGCCCCCTCATCACTCCCCCCGGCAGCAGTGTGCCCCCTCATCCCTCCCCCCGGCATCAGTGTGCCCCCTCATACCTCCTCCCGGCAGCAGTGTGCCCCTCATCCCTCCCCACGGCAGCAGTGTGCCCCCTCATCCCTCCCCCTGGCCAGCAGTGTGCCCCCTCATCCCTCCCCCTGGCATCAGTGTGCCCTTTCATCCCTCCCCCTGGCAGCAGTGTGCCCCCTCATCACTCCCCCTGGCCAGCAGTGTGCCCCCTCATCACTCCCCATGGCAGCAGTGTGCTCCCTCATCCCTCCCCCCGGCATCAGTGTACCCCCTCATACCTCCTCCCGGCAGCAGTGTGCCCCTCATCCCTTCCCACGGCAGCAGTGTGCCCCCTCATCCCTCCCCCTGGCCAGCAGTGTGCTCCCTCATCCCTCCCCCCAGCATCAGTGTGCCCTTTCATCCCTCCCCTTGGCAGCCGTGTGCCCCCTCAGCCCTCCCCTGGCCAGCAGTGTGCCCCCTCATCCCTCCCCCTGGCCAACAGTGTGCCCTCTCATCCCTCCCCCTGGCCATCAGTGTGCCCCCTCATCACTCCCCCTGGCCAGCAGTGTGCCCCCTCATCACTCCCCCTGGCAGCAGTGTGCCCCCTCATCCCTCCCACCGGCATCAGTGTGCCCCCTCATACCTCCTCCCGGCAGCAGTGTGCCCCTCATCCCTCCCCACGGCAGCAGTGTGCCCCCTCATCCCTCCCCCTGGCCAGCAGTGTGCCCCCTCATCCCTCCCCCTGGCATCAGTGTGCCCTTTCATCCCTCCCCCTGGCAGCAGTGTGCCCCCTCATCACTCCCCCTGGCCAGCAGTGTGCCCCCTCATCACTCCCCCCGGCAGCAGTGTGCCCCCTCATCCCTCCCCCCGGCATCAGTGTGCCCCCTCATACCTCCTCCCGGCAGCAGTGTCCCCCTCATCCCTCCCCACGGCAGCAGTGTGCCCCCTCATCCCTCCCCCTGGCCAGCAGTGTGCCCCCTCATCCCTCCCCCGGCATCAGTGTGCCCTTTCATCCCTCCCCTTGGCAGCCGTGTGCCCCCTCAGCCCTCCCCTGACCAGCAGTGTGCCCCCTCATCCCTCCCCCTGGCCAGCAGTGTGCCCCCTCATCCCTCCCCCCAGCATCAGTGTGCCCCCTCATCCCTCCCCCTGGCAGCAGTGTGCCCCCTAAGCCCTCCCCTGGCCAGCAGTGTGTCCCCTCATCCCTCCCCCTGGCCAGCAGTGTGCCCCCTCATCCCTCCCCCCGGCATCAGTGTGCCCCCTCATCCCTCCCCTTGGCAGCAGTGTGCCCCCTCAGCCCTCCCCTGGCCAGCAGTGTGCCCCCTCATCCCTCCCCCCAGCATCAGTGTGCCCCCTCATCCCTCCCCCTGGCAGCAGTGTGCCCCCTAAGCCCTCCCCTGGCCAGCAGTGTGTCCCCTCATCCCTCCCCCTGGCCAGCAGTGTGCCCCCTCATCCCTCCCCCTGGCATCAGTGTGCCCTTTCATCCCTCCCCCTGGCAGCAGTGTGCCCCCTCATCACTCCCCCCGGCATCAGTGTGCCCCCTCATACCTCCTCCCGGCAGCAGTGTCCCCCTCATCCCTCCCCACGGCAGCAGTGTGCCCCCTCATCCCTCCCCCTGGCCAGCAGTGTGCCCCCTCATCCCTCCCCCGGCATCAGTGTGCCCTTTCATCCCTCCCCTTGGCAGCCGTGTGCCCCCTCAGCCCTCCCCTGACCAGCAGTGTGCCCCCTCATCCCTCCCCCTGGCCAGCAGTGTGCCCCCTCATCCCTCCCCCCAGCATCAGTGTGCCCCCTCATCCCTCCCCCTGGCAGCAGTGTGCCCCCTAAGCCCTCCCCTGGCCAGCAGTGTGTCCCCTCATCCCTCCCCCTGGCCAGCAGTGTGCCCCCTCATCCCTCCCCCCGGCATCAGTGTGCCCCCTCATCCCTCCCCTTGGCAGCAGTGTGCCCCCTCAGCCCTCCCCTGGCCAGCAGTGTGCCCCCTCATCCCTCCCCCCGGCATCAGTGTGCCCCCTCATCCCTCCCCCTGGCAGCAGTGTGCCCCCTCATCACTCCCCCTGGCCCTGGGTGGTTGACACCCTTTACTTGGCTGGTTGGCACCCATTCCCTCTCTGCCCCAGGTGGATGGTTCTAGTCTGTCTTTGTCCTGCTATAGACCAGATCACATCGAGCTTAGTACTGCATATAGCAGGTCTTTATGTGTGTAATGACGCTGACTACATATTTTTGGGGGGGATTGCTTAATGTACAGTATGTCTATGTGCTTTACCTGGCGCAAAGTGTATAACGTGCTCTACCTGGTGCAATGTGTATAACGTGCTTTACCTGATGCAATGTGTATAATGTGTTCTGCTTGGCACAATGTATATAACGTGCTCTACCTGGCGCAGAGTGTATAGGAGATTCTACCTGGTGCAATGTGTATAACGTGCTTTACCTGGTGCAATGTGTATAACGTGCTTTACATGGTGCAATGTGTATAATGTGCTATGCCTGGCGCAATGTGTATAACGTGCTCTACCTGGCACAGAGTGTATAGGAGACTCTACCTTGTGCAATGTGTATAACGTGCTCTACCTGGTGCAATGTGTATAACGTGCTCTACCTGGTGCAATGTGTATAACGTGCTTTACAAGGTGCAATATGTATAATATGCTCTGCCTGGCACAAAGTGTATAACGTGCTCTACCTGGCGCAGAATGTATAGGAGGTTCTACCTGGTGCAATGTGTATAAGCAGCACTACTGTTTGATGTAATGTGAATTGGCACTATTATGTGGCCATGCCTCTTCCCCACAAAGCTACTCCCCTAAATTTTTGCTGCGCGCCTTAGGCGCGCACTGTCCCTTCTTTTAGGTATAGGAGGGGGAGCACCAATTCACTTTCTGCCAAAGGGCGTCAAAATGCCTACTTACAGCTCTGGGGCAGGGTGTCCTGTATGCTACACAGCCCAGCAGCATTGTCATTTCCCCTCACCACCTTCAACACTTTTGTAATGTCCAAATCAACTCTGTGTTTTTATGTTTTAATCATTAATATGATTAATAAGAACCTTCATTCCGATGGGACCCAGAAAAGGACAGGTAGGACCCCAAGTTTTAAAAGTGAGGGGTCCCTGGGACCCACTTTTTTTTCGGCTCAGCGTGATCTCTGGGTTATGAGGTGTAATATTATTTTGAAGTATTAATCCCGCCTACTTTGGTATTGGCTTCGCCTACAGTTGGTTTGGTGCCTCCCACATGAGGCCACTTTTAGAAATTTTTCCAGGGCCACTTTTGTTTCCCAATCCGCCCCTGGTTGAAGTCTCCCTTGTATGAATATTAGGAGCTCTTGAATGTTGATATGTAGTTAAATAGTTAATCACTACATGCTGTATTTTAACTGTACGTGTTATTTTGCATGCCTGATCTATCTAAATAACATCACATGTCTGAGTAAATAAGAATTTACTCACCGGTAATTCTATTTCTCGTAGTCCGTAGTGGATGCTGGATACTCCGTAAGGACCATGGGGAATAGACGGGCTCCGCAGGAGACTGGGCACTCTTAAAAGAAAGATTAGGTACTATATCTGGTGCACTGGCTCCTCCCTCTATGCCCCTCCTCCAGACCTCAGTTAAGGAAACTGTGCCCGGAAGAGCTGACATTACTAGGAAAGGATTTGGAATCCAGGGTAAGACTCATACCAGCCACACCAATCACACCGTACAACTTGTGATAACTATACCCAGTTAACAGTATGAACAACAACTGAGCCTCATTCAACAGATGGCTCATAACAATAACCCTATAGTTAAGCAATAACTATGGCCCTCATTCCGAGTTGTTCGCTCGGTATTTTTCATCGCATCGCAATGAAAATCCGCTTAGTACGCATGCGCAAAGTTCGCACTGCGACTGCGCCAAGTAACTTTACTATGAAGAAAGTATTTTTACTCACGGCTTTTTCTTCGCTCCGGCGATCGTAATGTGATTGACAGGAAATGGGTGTTACTGGGCGGAAACACGGCGTTTCAGGGGCGTGTGGCTGAAAACGCTACCGTTTCCAGAAAAAACGCAGGAGTGGCCGGAGAAATGGTGGGAGTGCCTGGGCGAACGCTGGGTGTGTTTGTGACGTCAACCAGGAACGACAAGCACTGAACTGATCGCACAGGCAGAGTAAGTCTGGAGCTACTCTGAAACTGCTAAGTAGTTAGTAATCGCAATATTGCGAATACATCGGTCGCAATTTTAAGAAGCTAAGATTCACTCCCAGTAGGCGGCGGCTTAGCGTGTGTAACTCTGCTAAATTCGCCTTGCGACCGATCAACTCGGAATGAGGGCCTATATACATGTATTGCAGAAAGTCCGCACTTGGGGGGTCATTCCGAGTTGTTCGCTCGTTATTTTTTTCCCGCAACGGAGCGATTAGTCGCTAATGCGCATGCGCAATGTCCGCAGTGCGACTGCGCCAAGTAAATTTGCTATGCAGTTAGGTATTTTACTCACGACATTACGAGGTTTTTTCTTCGTTCTGGTGATCGTAATGTGATTGACAGGAAGTGGGTGTTTCTGGGCGGAAACTGGCCGTTTTATGGGTGTGTGCAAAAAAATGCTACCGTTTCTGGGAAAAACGCGGGAGTGGCTGGAGAAACGTAGGAGTGTCTGGGCGAACGCTGGGTGTGTTTGTGACGTCAAACCAGGAACTAAACTGACTGAACTGATCGCAGATGCCGAGTAAGTCTGGAGCTACTCAGAAACTGCTAAGAAGTGTCTATTCGCAACTCTGCTAATCTTTCGTTCGCAATTTTGATAAGCTAAGATTCACTCCCAGTAGGCGGCGGCTTAGCGTGTGCAAAGCTGCTAAAAGCAGCTTGCGAGCGAACAACTCGGAATGACCCCCTTGGGACGGGCTCCCAGCATCCACTACGGACTACGAGAAATAGAATTACCGGTGAGTAAATTCTTATTTTCTCTGACGTCCTAGTGGATGCTGGGTACTCCGTAAGGACCATGGGGATTATACCAAAGCTCCCAAACGGGCGGGAGAGTGCGGATGACTCTGCAGCACCGAATGAGCAAACTCAAGGTCCTCCTCAGCCATTGTATCAAACTTGTAGAATTTTGCAAAAGTGTTTGATCCCGACCAAGTAGCAGCTCGGCAAAGTTGTAAAGCCGAGACCCCTCGGGCAGCCGCCCAAGAAAAGCCCACCTTCCTTGTGGAATGGGCTTTTACTGATTTAGGATGCGGCAGTCCAGCCGCAGGATGTGCAAGTTGAATTGTGCTACAGATCTAGCGAGCAATAGTCTGCTTTGAAGCAGGAGCACCCAGCTTGTTGGGTGCATGCAGGATAAACAGCGAGTCAGTTTTTCTGACTTTAGCCATCCTGGAAACATAGATTTTCAGGGCCCGGACTACTTCCAGCAACTTGGAATCCTCCAAGTCCCGAGTAGCCGCAGGCACCACAATAGGTTGGTTCAAATGAAACGCTGATACCACCTTTGGGAGAAATTGGGGACGAGTCCTCAATTCTGCCCTGTCCATATGGAAAATCAGATATGGGCTTTTACAGGACAAAGCCGCCAATTCTAACACACGCCTAGCTGAGGCCAAGGCCAACAGCATGACTACCTTCCACGTGAGATACTTCAACTCCACGGTCTGAAGTGGCTCAAACCAATGTGATTTTAGGAAATCCAACACAACGTTGAGATCCCAAGGTGCCACTGGAGGCACAAAAGGGGGCTGAATATGCAGTACTCCCTTAACAAACGTCTGAACTTCAGGCAGTGAAGCCAGTTCTTTTTGAAAGAAAATAGACAGGGCCGAAATCTGGACTTTAATGGATCCCAATTTTAGGCCCATAGTCACTCCTGACTGTAGGAAGTGCAGAAATCGACCCAGCTGAAATTCCTCTGTTGGGGCCTTCCTGGCCTCACACCAAGCATCATATTTTCGCCATATGCGGTGATAATGTTTTGCTGTCACACCCTTCCTAGCTTTTATCAGCGTAGGAATGACTTCATCTGGAATGCCCTTTTCCATTAGGATCCGGCGTTCAACCGCCATGCCGTCAAACGCAGCCGCTGTAAGTCTTGGAACAGATAGGGCCCCTGCTGTAGCAGGTCCTGTCGGAGCGGCAGAGGCCAAGGGTCCTCTGAGATCATTTCTTGTAGTTCCGGGTACCAAGTTCTTCTTGGCCAATCCGGAACGATGAGTATAGTTCTTACTCCTCTCTTTCTTATTATCCTCAGTACCTTTGGTATGAGAGGAAGAGGAGGGAACACATAAACCGACTGGTACACCCACGGTGTCACTAGAGCGTCCACAGCTATCGCCTGAGGGTCCCTTGACCTGGCGCAATATCTTTTTAGCTTTTTGTTGAGGCGGGACGCCATCATGTCCACCTGTGGCCTTTCCCAACGATTTACAATCAGCTTGAAGACTTCTGGATGAAGTCCCCACTCTCCCGGGTGGAGGTCGTGCCTGCTGAGGAAGTCTGCTTCCCAGTTGTCCACTCCCGGAATGAACACCGCTGACAGTGCTAGCACGTGATTCTCCGCCCATCGAAGAATCCTTGTGGCTTCTGCCATCGCCATCCTGCTTCTTGTGCCGCCCTGTCGGTTTACATGGGCGACCGCCGTGATGTTGTCTGACTGAATCAGCACCGGTTGGTTTTGAAGCAGGGGTTCTGCTTGACTCAGGGCATTGTAAATGGCCCTTAGTTCCAGAATATTTATGTGTAGGGAAGTCTCCTGACTCGACCACTGTCCTTGGAAGTTTCTTCCCTGAGTGACTGCCCCCCAACCTCGGAGGCTTGCATCCGTGGTCACCAGGACCCAGTCCTGAATGCCGAATCTGCGGCCCTCGAGAAGATGAGCACTCTGCAGCCACCACAGCAGAGACACCCTGGCCCTCGGGGACAGGGTGATCAACCGATGCATCTGAAGATGCGATCCGGTCCACTTGTCTAACAGATCCCACTGAAAGATCCTTGCATGGAACCTGCCGAAGGGAATTGCTTCATAAGAAGCTACCATCTTTCCCAGGACTCGCGTGCAGTGATGCACCGACACCTGTTTTGGTTTCAGGAGGTCCTTGACCAGAGATGACAATTCCTGGGCCTTCTCCTCCGGGAGAAACACCTTCTTCTGTTCTGTGTCTAGAATCATGCCCAAGAACAGCAGACGCGTCGTAGGAATCAGCTGCGACTTTGGGATATTCAGAATCCAGCCGTGCTGTTGTAGCACTTCCCGAGATAGTGCTACTCCGACTAACAACTGCTCCTTGGACCTTGCCTTTATAAGGAGATCGTCCAAGTACGGGATAATTATAACTCCCTTCTTTCGAAGGAGTATCATCATTTCGGCCATTACCTTGGTAAATACCCTCGGTGCCGTGGACAGACCAAACGGCAACGTCTGGCATTGGTAATGACAGTCCTGTACCACAAACCTGAGGTACTCCTGGTGAGGTGGGTAAATGGGGACATGTAGGTAAGCATCCTTGATGTCCAGTGACACCATAAAATCCCCCTCTTCCAGGCTTGCAATAACCACCCTGAGCGATTCCATTTTGAACTTGAACTTCCTTATATAAGTGTTCAAGGATTTCAAATTTAGAATGGGTCTCACCGAACCGTCTGGTTTCGGTACCACAAACATTGTGGAATAGTAACCCCGTCCCTGTTGAAGGAGGGGAACTTTGATTATCACCTGCTGAAGGTACAGCTTGTGAATTGCCGCCAGTACTACCTCCCTTTCCTTGGGAGCAGCTGGCAAGGCTGATTTGAGGTAACGGCGAGGGGGAGACGCCTCGAACTCCAGCTTGTATCCCTGAGATACCACTTGTAGAACCCAGAGATCCACCTGTGAGCGAACCCACTGGTCGATGAAGTTCCGGAGACGCGCCCCACCACACCTGGCTCCACCTGTGGAGCCCCAGCGTCATGCGGTGTACTTAGTGGAAGCAGGGGAGGATTTTTGTTCCTGGGAACTGGCTGTCTGGTGCAGCTTTTTCCCTCTACCCCTGCCTCTGGGCAGAAAGGACGCGCCTCTGACCCGCTAGCCTTTCTGAGGCCGAAAGGACTGTACTTGATAATACGGTGCTTTCTTAGGCTGTGAGGGAACCTGAGGTAAAAAAAAGTCGACTTCCCAGCTGTTGCTGTGGATACGAGGTCCGAGAGACCGTCCCCAAACAATTCCTCACCCTTATAAGGCAAAACCTCCATGTGCCTTTTAGAATCAGCATCACCTGTCCACTGCCGAGTCCATAATACTCTCCTGGCAGAAATGGACATTGCATTAATTCTAGATGCCAGCCGGCAAATGTCCCTCTGTGCATCCCTCATATATAAGACGATGTCTTTAATATGCTCTATGGTTACCAAATAGTATCCCTGTCAAGGGAATCAATGTTATCTGACAGGGTATCAGACCAAGCAGCTGCAGCACTACACATCCATGCTGAAGCAATTGCAGGTCTCAGTATAGTACCTGAGTGTGTATACACAGACTTCAGGATAGCCTCCTGCTTTCTATCTGCAGGCTCCTTTAAGGCGGCCGTATCCTGAGACGGCAGTGCCACCTTTTTTGATAAGCGTGTGAGCGCCTTGTCCACCCTAGGGGAAGTTTCCCAACATAACCTGTCCGTTGGCGGGAAAGGGTACGCCATTAGTAACCTCTTAGAAATCACTAATTTCTTATCTGGGGAACCCCACGCTTCTTCACACAATTCATTTAACTCATCAGATGGGGGAAAAGTCACTGGCTGCTTTTTCTCCCCAAACATAATACCCTTTTTAGTAGAGATGAGCGGGTTCGGTTTCTCTGAATCCGAACCCGCCAGAACTTCATGTTTTTTTTCACGGGTCCGAGCGACTTGGATCTTCCCGCCTTGCTCGGTTAACCCGAGCGCGCCCGAACGTCATCATGACGCTGTCGGATTCTCGCGAGGCTCGGATTCTATCGCGAGACTCGGATTCTATATAAGGAGCCGCGCGTCGCCGCCATTTTCACACGTGCATTGAGATTGATAGGGAGAGGACGTGGCTGGCGTCCTCTCCATTTAGATTATAAGAGACTGAGAGAGATTTACTGGAGCTGACTAGGAGGAGTACTGTTACTGTAGAAGTGTAGAGACTTAGTGGAGAGAGTTTACTAGTGAGGACAGTGCAGTTTACTTTATAATCCGTTCTCTGCCTGAAAAAAGCGATACACAGCACACAGTGACTCAGTCACATACCATATCTGTGTGCACTGCTCAGGCTCAGGCCAGTGTGCTGCATCATCTATTATCTATATATAATATTATATATATCTGTCTGACTGCTCAGCTCACACAGCTTATAATTGTGGGGGAGACTGGGGAGCACTACTGCAGTGCCAGTTATAGGTTATAGCAGGAGCCAGGAGTACATAATATATTATATAGTGAGTGACCACCAGACACACAGTGCAGTTTATTTAATATATCCGTTCTCTGCCTGAAAAAAGCGATACACACAGTGACTCAGTCAGTCACATACCATATCTGTGTGCACTGCTCAGGCTCAGGCCAGTGTGCTGCATCATCTATTATCTATATATAATATTATATATATCTGTCTGACTGCTCAGCTCACACAGCTTATAATTGTGGGGGAGACTGGGGAGCACTACTGCAGTGCCAGTTATAGGTTATAGCAGGAGCCAGGAGTACATAATATATTATATAGTGAGTGACCACCAGACACACAGTGCAGTTTATTTAATATATCCGTTCTCTGCCTGAAAAAAGCGATACACACAGTGACTCAGTCAGTCACATACCATATCTGTGTGCACTGCTCAGGCTCAGGCCAGTGTGCTGCATCATCTATTATCTATATATAATATTATATATATCTGTCTGACTGCTCAGCTCACACAGCTTATAATTGTGGGGGAGACTGGGGAGCACTACTGCAGTGCCAGTTATAGGTTATAGCAGGAGCCAGGAGTACATAATATATTATATAGTGAGTGACCACCAGACACACAGTGCAGTTTATTTAATATATCCGTTCTCTGCCTGAAAAAAGCGATACACACAGTGACTCAGTCAGTCACATACCATATCTGTGTGCACTGCTCAGGCTCAGGCCAGTGTGCTGCATCATCTATATATATTATATATCTGTCTGACTGCTCAGCTCACACAGCTTATAATTGTGGGGGAGACTGGGGAGCACTACTGCAGTGCCAGTTATAGGTTATAGCAGGAGCCAGGAGTACATATTATATTAAAATTAAACAGTGCACACTTTTGCTGCAGGAGTGCCACTGCCAGTGTGACTGACCAGTAGAGATGAGCGCCTGAAATTTTTCGGGTTTTGTGTTTTGGTTTTGGGTTCGGTTCCGCGGCCGTGTTTTGGGTTCGACCGCGTTTTGGCAAAACCTCACCGAATTTTTTTTGTCGGATTCGGGTGTGTTTTGGATTCGGGTGTTTTTTTCAAAAAACACTAAAAAACAGCTTAAATCATAGAATTTGGGGGTCATTTTGATCCCAAAGTATTATTAACCTCAAAAACCATAATTTACACTCATTTTCAGTCTATTCTGAATACCTCACACCTCACAATATTATTTTTAGTCCTAAAATTTGCACCGAGGTCGCTGTGTGAGTAAGATAAGCGACCCTAGTGGCCGACACAAACACCGGGCCCATCTAGGAGTGGCACTGCAGTGTCACGCAGGATGTCCCTTCCAAAAAACCCTCCCCAAACAGCACATGACGCAAAGAAAAAAAGAGGCGCAATGAGGTAGCTGTGTGAGTAAGATTAGCGACCCTAGTGGCCGACACAAACACCGGGCCCATCTAGGAGTGGCACTGCAGTGTCACGCAGGATGGCCCTTCCAAAAAACCCTCCCCAAACAGCACATGACGCAAAGAAAAAAAGAGGCGCAATGAGGTAGCTGTGTGAGTAAGATTAGCGACCCTAGTGGCCGACACAAACACCGGGCCCATCTAGGAGTGGCACTGCAGTGTCACGCAGGATGTCCCTTCCAAAAAACCCTCCCCAAACAGCACATGACGCAAAGAAAAAAAGAGGCGCAATGAGGTAGCTGTGTGAGTAAGATTAGCGACCCTAGTGGCCGACACAAACACCGGGCCCATCTAGGAGTGGCACTGCAGTGTCACGCAGGATGTCCCTTCCAAAAAACCCTCCCCAAACAGCACATGACGCAAAGAAAAAAAGAGGCGCAATGAGGTAGCTGTGTGAGTAAGATTAGCGACCCTAGTGGCCGACACAAACACCGGGCCCATCTAGGAGTGGCACTGCAGTGTCACGCAGGATGTCCCTTCCAAAAAACCCTCCCCAAACAGCACATGACGCAAAGAAAAAAAGAGGCGCAATGAGGTAGCTGACTGTGTGAGTAAGATTAGCGACCCTAGTGGCCGACACAAACACCGGGCCCATCTAGGAGTGGCACTGCAGTGTCACGCAGGATGTCCCTTCCAAAAAAACCCTCCCCAATCAGCACATGATGCAAAGAAAAAGAAAAGAAAAAAGAGGTGCAAGATGGAATTGTCCTTGGGCCCTCCCACCCACCCTTATGTTGTATAAACAAAACAGGACATGCACACTTTAACCAACCCATCATTTCAGTGACAGGGTCTGCCACACGACTGTGACTGATATGACGGGTTGGTTTGGACCCCCCCCAAAAAAGAAGCAATTAATCTCTCCTTGCACAAACTGGCTCTACAGAGGCAAGATGTCCACCTCATCTTCACCCTCCGATATATCACCGTGTACATCCCCCTCCTCACAGATTATCAATTCGTCCCCACTGGAATCCACCATCTCAGCTCCCTGTGTACTTTGTGGAGGCAATTGCTGCTGGTCAATGTCTCCGCGGAGGAATTGATTATAATTCATTTTAATGAACATCATCTTCTCCACATTTTCTGGATGTAACCTCGTACGCCGATTGCTGACAAGGTGAGCGGCGGCACTAAACACTCTTTCGGAGTACACACTTGTGGGAGGGCAACTTAGGTAGAATAAAGCCAGTTTGTGCAAGGGCCTCCAAATTGCCTCTTTTTCCTGCCAGTATAAGTACGGACTGTGTGACGTGCCTACTTGGATGCGGTCACTCATATAATCCTCCACCATTCTATCAATGTTGAGAGAATCATATGCAGTGACAGTAGACGACATGTCCGTAATCGTTGTCAGGTCCTTCAGTCCGGACCAGATGTCAGCATCAGCAGTCGCTCCAGACTGCCCTGCATCACCGCCAGCGGGTGGGCTCGGAATTCTGAGCCTTTTCCTCGCACCCCCAGTTGCGGGAGAATGTGAAGGAGGAGATGTTGACAGGTCGCGTTCCGCTTGACTTGACAATTTTGTCACCAGCAGGTCTTTCAACCCCAGCAGACCTGTGTCTGCCGGAAAGAGAGATCCAAGGTAGGCTTTAAATCTAGGATCGAGCACGGTGGCCAAAATGTAGTGCTCTGATTTCAACAGATTGACCACCCGTGAATCCTTGTTAAGCGAATTAAGGGCTGCATCCACAAGTCCCACATGCCTAGCGGAATCGCTCCCTTTTAGCTCCTTCTTCAATGCCTCCAGCTTCTTCTGCAAAAGCCTGATGAGGGGAATGACCTGACTCAGGCTGGCAGTGTCTGAACTGACTTCACGTGTGGCAAGTTCAAAGGGCATCAGAACCTTGCACAACGTTGAAATCATTCTCCACTGCACTTGAGACAGGTGCATTCCACCTACTATATCGTGCTCAATTGTATAGGCTTGAATGGCCTTTTGCTGCTCCTCCAACCTCTGAAGCATATAGAGGGTTGAATTCCACCTCGTTACCACTTCTTGCTTCAGATGATGGCAGGGCAGGTTCAGTAGTTTTTGGTGGTGCTCCAGTTTTCTGTACGTGGTGCCTGTACGCCGAAAGTGTCCCGCAATTCTTCTGGCCACCGACAGCATCTCTTGCACGCCCCTGTCGTTTTTTAAAAAATTCTGCACCACCAAATTCAAGGTATGTGCAAAACATGGGACGTGCTGGAATTGGCCCAGATTTAATGCACACACAATATTGCTGGCGTTGTCCGATGCCACAAATCCACAGGAGAGTCCAATTGGGGTAAGCCATTCCGCGATGATCTTCCTCAGTTGCCGTAAGAGGTTTTCAGCTGTGTGCGTATTCTGGAAAGCGGTGATACAAAGCGTAGCCTGCCTAGGAAAGAGTTGGCGTTTGCGAGATGCTGCTACTGGTGCCGCCGCTGCTGTTCTTGCGGCGGGAGTCCATACATCTACCCAGTGGGCTGTCACAGTCATATAGTCCTGACCCTGCCCTGCTCCACTTGTCCACATGTCCGTGGTTAAGTGGACATTGGGTACAGCTGCATTTTTTAGGACACTGGTGACTCTTTTTCTGAGGTCTGTGTACATTTTCGGTATCGCCTGCCTAGAGAAATGGAACCTAGATGGTATTTGGTACCGGGGACACAGTACCTCCAACAAGTCTCTAGTTGGCTCTGCAGTAATGATGGATACCGGAACCACGTTTCTCACCACCCAGGATGCCAAGGCCTCAGTTATCCGCTTTGCAGTAGGATGACTGCTGTGATATTTCATCTTCCTCGCAAAGGACTGTTGAACAGTCAATTGCTTACTGGAAGTAGTACAAGTGGGCTTACGACTTCCCCTCTGGGATGACCATCGACTCCCAGCGGCAACAACAGCAGCGCCAGCAGCAGTAGGCGTTACACGCAAGGATGCATCGGAGGAATCCCAGGCAGGAGAGGACTCGTCAGACTTGCCAGTGACATGGCCTGCAGGACTATTGGCATTCCTGGGGAAGGAGGAAATTGACACTGAGGGAGTTGGTGGGGTGGTTTGCGTGAGCTTGGTTACAAGAGGAAGGGATTTACTGGTCAGTGGACTGCTTCCGCTGTCACCCAAAGTTTTTGAACTTGTCACTGACTTATTATGAATGCGCTGCAGGTGACGTATAAGGGAGGATGTTCCGAGGTGGTTAACGTCCTTACCCCTACTTATTACAGCTTGACAAAGGGAACACACGGCTTGACACCTGTTGTCCGCATTTCTGGTGAAATACCTCCACACCGAAGAGCTGATTTTTTTGGTATTTTCACCTGGCATGTCAACGGCCATATTCCTCCCACGGACAACAGGTGTCTCCCCGGGTGCCTGACTTAAACAAACCACCTCACCATCAGAATCCTCCTGGTCAATTTCCTCCCCAGCGCCAGCAACACCCATATCCTCCTCATCCTGGTGTACTTCAACACTGACATCTTCAATCTGACTATCAGGAACTGGACTGCGGGTGCTCCTTCCAGCACTTGCAGGGGGCGTGCAAATGGTGGAAGGCGCATGCTCTTCACGTCCAGTGTTGGGAAGGTCAGGCATCGCAACCGACACAATTGGACTCTCCTTGTGGATTTGGGATTTCAAAGAACGCACAGTTCTTTGCGGTGCTTTGCCTTTTGCCAGCTTGAGTCTTTTCAGTTTTCTAGCGAGAGGCTGAGTGCTTCCATCCTCATGTGAAGCTGAACCACTAGCCATGAACATAGGCCAGGGCCTCAGCCGTTCCTTGCCACTCCGTGTGGTAAATGGCATATTGCCAAGTTTACGCTTCTCCTCCGACAATTTTATTTTAGGTTTTGGAGTCCTTTTTTTACTGATATTTGGTGTTTTGGTTTTGACATGCTCTGTACTATGCCATTGGGCATCGGCCTTGGCAGACGACGTTGCTGGCATTTCATCGTCTCGGCCATGACTAGTGGCAGCAGCTTCAGCACGAGGTGGAAGTGGATCTTGATCTTTCCCTAATTTTGGAACCTCAACATTTTTGTTCTCCATATTTTAATAGGCACAACTAAAAGGCACCTCAGGTAAACAATGGAGATGGATGGATTGGATACTAGTATACAATTATGGACGGGCTGCCGAGTGCCGACACAGAGGTAGCCACAGCCGTGAACTACCGCACTGTACTGTGTCTGCTGCTAATATATAGACTGGTTGATAAAGAGATAGTATACTCGTAACTAGTATGTATGTATAAAGAAAGAAAAAAAAACCACGGTTAGGTGGTATATACAATTATGGACGGGCTGCCGAGTGCCGACACAGAGGTAGCCACAGCCGTGAACTACCGCACTGTACTGTGTCTGCTGCTAATATAGACTGGTTGATAAAGAGATAGTATACTCGTAACTAGTATGTATGTATAAAGAAAGAAAAAAAAACCACGGTTAGGTGGTATATACAATTATGGACGGGCTGCCGAGTGCCGACACAGAGGTAGCCACAGCCGTGAACTACCGCACTGTACTGTGTCTGCTGCTAATATATAGACTGGTTGATAAAGAGATAGTATACTCGTAACTAGTATGTATGTATAAAGAAAGAAAAAAAAACCACGGTTAGGTGGTATATACAATTATGGACGGGCTGCCGAGTGCCGACACAGAGGTAGCCACAGCCGTGAACTACCGCACTGTACTGTGTCTGCTGCTAATATATAGACTGGTTGATAAAGAGATAGTATACTCGTAACTAGTATGTATGTATAAAGAAAGAAAAAAAAACCACGGTTAGGTGGTATATACAATTATGGACGGGCTGCCGAGTGCCGACACAGAGGTAGCCACAGCCGTGAACTACCGCACTGTACTGTGTCTGCTGCTAATATATAGACTGGTTGATAAAGAGATAGTATACTCGTAACTAGTATGTATGTATAAAGAAAGAAAAAAAAACCACGGTTAGGTGGTATATACAATTATGGACGGGCTGCCGAGTGCCGACACAGAGGTAGCCACAGCCGTGAACTACCGCACTGTACTGTGTCTGCTGCTAATATATAGACTGGTTGATAAAGAGATAGTATACTCGTAACTAGTATGTATGTATAAAGAAAGAAAAAAAAACCACGGTTAGGTGGTATATACAATTATGGACGGGCTGCCGAGTGCCGACACAGAGGTAGCCACAGCCGTGAACTACCGCACTGTACTGTGTCTGCTGCTAATATATAGACTGGTTGATAAAGAGATAGTATACTCGTAACTAGTATGTATGTATAAAGAAAGAAAAAAAAACCACGGTTAGGTGGTATATACAATTATGGACGGGCTGCCGAGTGCCGACACAGAGGTAGCCACAGCCGTGAACTACCGCACTGTACTGTGTCTGCTGCTAATATATAGACTGGTTGATAAAGAGATAGTATACTCGTAACTAGTATGTATGTATAAAGAAAGAAAAAAAAACCACGGTTAGGTGGTATATACAATTATGGACGGGCTGCCGAGTGCCGACACAGAGGTAGCCACAGCCGTGAACTACCGCACTGTACTGTGTCTGCTGCTAATATATAGACTGGTTGATAAAGAGATAGTATACTCGTAACTAGTATGTATGTATAAAGAAAGAAAAAAAAACCACGGTTAGGTGGTATATACAATTATGGACGGGCTGCCGAGTGCCGACACAGAGGTAGCCACAGCCGTGAACTACCGCACTGTACTGTGTCTGCTGCTAATATATAGACTGGTTGATAAAGAGATAGTATACTCGTAACTAGTATGTATGTATAAAGAAAGAAAAAAAAAACACGGTTAGGTGGTATATACAATTATGGACGGGCTGCCGAGTGCCGACACAGAGGTAGCCACAGCCGTGAACTACCGCACTGTACTGTGTCTGCTGCTAATATATAGACTGGTTGATAAAGAGATAGTATACTCGTAACTAGTATGTATGTATAAAGAAAGAAAAAAAAACCAAGGTTAGGTGGTATATACAATTATGGACGGGCTGCCGAGTGCCGACACAGAGGTAGCCACAGCCGTGAACTACCGCACTGTACTGTGTCTGCTGCTAATATATAGACTGGTTGATAAAGAGATAGTATACTCGTAACTAGTATGTATGTATAAAGAAAGAAAAAAAAACCACGGTTAGGTGGTATATACAATTATGGACGGGCTGCCGAGTGCCGACACAGAGGTAGCCACAGCCGTGAACTACCGCACTGTACTGTGTCTGCTGCTAATATAGACTGGTTGATAAAGAGATAGTATACTACTAATATTATATACTGGTGGTCAGGTCACTGGTCACTAGTCACACTGGCAGTGGCACTCCTGCAGCAAAAGTGTGCACTGTTTAATTTTAATATAATATTATGTACTCCTGGCTCCTGCTATAACCTATAACTGGCACTGCAGTAGTGCTCCCCAGTCTCCCCCACAATTATAAGCTGTGTGAGCTGAGCAGTCAGACAGATATATAATATATATATAGATGATGCAGCACACTGGCCTGAGCCTGAGCAGTGCACACAGATATGGTATGTGACTGACTGAGTCACTGTGTGTATCGCTTTTTTCAGGCAGAGAACGGATATATTAAATAAACTGCACTGTGTGTCTGGTGGTCACTCACTATATAATATATTATGTACTCCTGGCTCCTGCTATAACCTACAACTGGCACTGCAGTAGTGCTCCCCAGTCTCCCCCACAATTATAAGCTGTGTGAGCTGAGCAGTCAGACAGATATATATAATATTATATATAGATAATAGATGATGCAGCACACTGGCCTGAGCCTGAGCAGTGCACACAGATATGGTATGTGACTGAGTCACTGTGTGCTGTGTATCGCTTTTTTCAGGCAGAGAACGGATTATAAATAAAAGTGGTGGTCACTGGTCACTATCAGCAAAACTCTGCACTGTACACTACTGAGTACTCCTAATGCTCCCCAAAATTAGTAAATCAAGTGTCTCTCTAATCTATTCTAATTCTAAACGGAGAGGACGCCAGCCACGTCCTCTCCCTATCAATCTCAATGCACGTGTGAAAATGGCAGCGACGCGGGCTCCTTATATAGAATCCGAGTCTCGCGATAGAATCCGAGCCTTGCGAGAATCCGACAGCGTCATGATGACGTTCGGGCGCGCTCGGGTTAACCGAGCAAGGCGGGAAGATCCGAGTCGCTCGGACCCGTGAAAAAAAACATGAAGTTCTGGCGGGTTCGGATTCAGAGAAACCGAACCCGCTCATCTCTACTGACCAGTGACCTGACCACACTGACCACCAGTATAGTTAGTAGTATACTTATATTGTGATTGCCTGAAAAAGTTAAACACTCGTCGTGTGACTTCACTTGTGTGTTTTTTTTTTTTTATTCTATAAAAATAAAACTCATTCTGCTGACAGACAGTGTCCAGCAGGTCCGTCATTATATAATATATAATATATACCTGTCCGGCTGCAGTAGTGATATATATATATTTTTTATATCATTTATCATCCAGTCGCAGCAGACACAGTACGGTAGTTCACGGCTGTGGCTACCTCTGTGTCTCTGCACTCGGCAGGCAGTCCGTCCATAATTGTAATACCACCTAACCGTGGATTTTTTTCATTCTTCTTTATACATACATAGTTACATAGACATCTTCTCTTTATCAACCAGTCTATATTAGCTGCAGACACAGTACAGTACGGTAGTTCACGGCTGTGGCTACCTCTGTGTCTGCACTCGGCAGGCAGTCCGTCCATAATTGTATACCACCTAACCGTGGTTTTTTTTCATTCTTCTTTATACATACATAGTTACATAGACATCTTCTCTTTATCAACCAGTCTATATTAGCTGCAGACACAGTACAGTACGGTAGTTCACGGCTGTGGCTACCTCTGTGTCTGCACTCGGCAGTCCGTCCGTCCATAATTGTATACCACCTAACCGTGGTTTTTTTTCATTCTTCTTTATACATACATAGTTACATAGACATCTTCTCTTTATCAACCAGTCTATATTAGCTGCAGACACAGTACAGTACGGTAGTTCACGGCTGTGGCTACCTCTGTGTCTGCACTCGGCAGGCAGTCCGTCCATAATTGTATACCACCTAACCGTGGATTTTTTTCAGTCTTCTTTATACATACATAGTTACATAGACATCTTCTCTTTATCAACCAGTCTATATTAGCTGCAGACACAGTACAGTACGGTAGTTCACGGCTGTGGCTACCTCTGTGTCTGCACTCGGCAGGCAGTCCGTCCATAATTGTATACCACCTAACCGTGGATTTTTTTCATTCTTCTTTATACATACATAGTTACATAGACATCTTCTCTTTATCAACCAGTCTATATTAGCTGCAGACACAGTACAGTACGGTAGTTCACGGCTGTGGCTACCTCTGTGTCTGCAGTCGGCAGGCAGTCCATAATTGTATACTAGTATCCATCTCCATTGTTTATCTGAGGTGCCTTTTAGTTGTGCCTATTAAAATATGGAGAACAAAAATGTTGAGGTTCCAAAATTAGGGAAAGATCAAGATCCACTTCCACCTCGTGCTGAAGCTGCTGCCACTAGTCATGGCCGAGACGATGAAATGCCAGCAACGTCGTCTGCCAAGGCCGATGCCCAATGTCATAGTACAGAGCATGTCAAATCCAAAACACCAAATATCAGAAAAAAAAGGACTCCAAAACCTAAAATAAAATTGTCGTCGGAGAAGCGTAAACTTGCCAATATGCCATTTACCACACGGAGTGGCAAGGAACGGCTGAGGCCCTGGCCTATGTTCATGGCTAGTGGTTCAGCTTCACATGAGGATGGAAGCACTCAGCCTCTCGCTAGAAAAATGAAAAGACTCAAGCTGGCAAAAGCAGCACAGCAAAGAACTGTGCATTCTTCGAAATCCCAAATCCACAAGGAGAGTCCAATTGTGTCGGTTGCGATGCCTGACCTTCCCAACACTGGACGTGAAGAGCATGCGCCTTCCACCATTTGCACGCCCCCTGCAAGTGCTGGAAGGAGCACCCGCAGTCCAGTTCCTGATAGTCAGATTGAAGATGTCAGTGTTGAAGTACACCAGGATGAGGAGGATATGGGTGTTGCTGGCGCTGGGGAGGAAATTGACCAGGAGGATTCTGATGGTGAGGTGGTTTGTTTAAGTCAGGCACCCGGGGAGACACCT
This sequence comes from Pseudophryne corroboree, assembly GCF_028390025.1. Lineage (NCBI taxonomy): Eukaryota > Metazoa > Chordata > Amphibia > Anura > Myobatrachidae > Pseudophryne > Pseudophryne corroboree. The sequence continues at coordinate 463,244,343 of NC_086449.1, forward strand.
GTTGTCCGTGGGAGGAATATGGCCGTTGACATGCCAGGTGAAAATACCAAAAAAATCAGCTCTTCGGTGTGGAGGTATTTCACCAGAAATGCGGACAACAGGTGTCAAGCCGTGTGTTCCCTTTGTCAAGCTGTAATAAGTAGGGGTAAGGACGTTAACCACCTCGGAACATCCTCCCTTATACGTCACCTGCAGCGCATTCATAATAAGTCAGTGACAAGTTCAAAAACTTTGGGTGACAGCGGAAGCAGTCCACTGACCAGTAAATCCCTTCCTCTTGTAACCAAGCTCACGCAAACCACCCCACCAACTCCCTCAGTGTCAATTTCCTCCTTCCCCAGGAATGCCAATAGTCCTGCAGGCCATGTCACTGGCAATTCTGACGAGTCCTCTCCTGCCTGGGATTCCTCCGATGCATCCTTGCGTGTAACACCTACTGCTGCTGGCGCTGCTGTTGTTGCCGCTGGGAGTCGATGGTCATCCCAGAGGGGAAGTCGTAAGCCCACTTGTACTACTTCCAGTAAGCAATTGACTGTTCAACAATCCTTTGCGAGGAAGATGAAATATCACAGCAGTCATCCTACTGCAAAGCGGATAACTGAGGCCTTGACAACTATGTTGGTGTTAGACATGCGTCCGGTATCCGCCGTTAGTTCACAGGGAACTAGACAATTTATTGAGGCAGTGTGCCCCCGTTACCAAATACCATCTAGGTTCCACTTCTCTAGGCAGGCGATACCGAGAATGTACACGGACGTCAGAAAAAGACTCACCAGTGTCCTAAAAAATGCAGTTGTACCCAATGTCCACTTAACCACGGACATGTGGACAAGTGGAGCAGGGCAGGGTCAGGACTATATGACTGTGACAGCCCACTGGGTAGATGTATGGACTCCCGCCGCAAGAACAGCAGCGGCGGCACCAGTAGCAGCATCTCGCAAACGCCAACTCTTTCCTAGGCAGGCTACGCTTTGTATCACCGCTTTCCAGAATACGCACACAGCTGAAAACCTCTTACGGCAACTGAGGAAGATCATCGCGGAATGGCTTACCCCAATTGGACTCTCCTGTGGATTTGTGGCATCGGACAACGCCAGCAATATTGTGTGTGCATTAAATATGGGCAAATTCCAGCACGTCCCATGTTTTGCACATACCTTGAATTTGGTGGTGCAGAATTTTTTAAAAAACGACAGGGGCGTGCAAGAGATGCTGTCGGTGGCCAGAAGAATTGCGGGACACTTTCGGCGTACAGGCACCACGTACAGAAGACTGGAGCACCACCAAAAACTACTGAACCTGCCCTGCCATCATCTGAAGCAAGAAGTGGTAACGAGGTGGAATTCAACCCTCTATATGCTTCAGAGGTTGGAGGAGCAGCAAAAGGCCATTCAAGCCTATACAATTGAGCACGATATAGGAGGTGGAATGCACCTGTCTCAAGTGCAGTGGAGAATGATTTCAACGTTGTGCAAGGTTCTGATGCCCTTTGAACTTGCCACACGTGAAGTCAGTTCAGACACTGCCAGCCTGAGTCAGGTCATTCCCCTCATCAGGCTTTTGCAGAAGAAGCTGGAGGCATTGAAGAAGGAGCTAAAAGGGAGCGATTCCGCTAGGCATGTGGGACTTGTGGATGCAGCCCTTAATTCGCTTAACAAGGATTCACGGGTGGTCAATCTGTTGAAATCAGAGCACTACATTTTGGCCACCGTGCTCGATCCTAGATTTAAAGCCTACCTTGGATCTCTCTTTCCGGCAGACACAAGTCTGCTGGGGTTGAAAGACCTGCTGGTGACAAAATTGTCAAGTCAAGCGGAACGCGACCTGTCAACATCTCCTCCTTCACATTCTCCCGCAACTGGGGGTGCGAGGAAAAGGCTCAGAATTCCGAGCCCACCCGCTGGCGGTGATGCAGGGCAGTCTGGAGCGACTGCTGATGCTGACATCTGGTCCGGACTGAAGGACCTGACAACGATTACGGACATGTCGTCTACTGTCACTGCATATGATTCTCTCAACATTGATAGAATGGTGGAGGATTATATGAGTGACCGCATCCAAGTAGGCACGTCACACAGTCCGTACTTATACTGGCAGGAAAAAGAGGCAATTTGGAGGCCCTTGCACAAACTGGCTTTATTCTACCTAAGTTGCCCTCCCACAAGTGTGTACTCCGAAAGAGTGTTTAGTGCCGCCGCTCACCTTGTCAGCAATCGGCGTACGAGGTTACATCCAGAAAATGTGGAGAAGATGATGTTCATTAAAATGAATTATAATCAATTCCTCCGCGGAGACATTGACCAGCAGCAATTGCCTCCACAAAGTACACAGGGAGCTGAGATGGTGGATTCCAGTGGGGACGAATTGATAATCTGTGAGGAGGGGGATGTACACGGTGATATATCAAAGGGTGAAGATGAGGTGGACATCTTGCCTCTGTAGAGCCAGTTTGTGCAAGGAGAGATTAATTGCTTCTTTTTTGGGGGGGGTCCAAACCAACCCGTCATATCAGTCACAGTCGTGTGGCAGACCCTGTCACTGAAATGATGGGTTGGTTAAAGTGTGCATGTCCTGTTTTGTTTATACAACATAAGGGTGGGTGGGAGGGCCCAAGGACAATTCCATCTTGCACCTCTTTTTTCTTTTCTTTTTCTTTGCATCATGTGCTGATTGGGGAGGGTTTTTTGGAAGGGACATCCTGCGTGACACTGCAGTGCCACTCCTAGATGGGCCCGGTGTTTGTGTCGGCCACTAGGGTCGCTAATCTTACTCACACAGTCAGCTACCTCATTGCGCCTCTTTTTTTCTTTGCGTCATGTGCTGTTTGGGGAGGGTTTTTTGGAAGGGACATCCTGCGTGACACTGCAGTGCCACTCCTAGATGGGCCCGGTGTTTGTGTCGGCCACTAGGGTCGCTAATCTTACTCACACAGCTACCTCATTGCGCCTCTTTTTTTCTTTGCGTCATGTGCTGTTTGGGGAGGGTTTTTTGGAAGGGCCATCCTGCGTGACACTGCAGTGCCACTCCTAGATGGGCCCGGTGTTTGTGTCGGCCACTAGGGTCGCTAATCTTACTCACACAGCTACCTCATTGCGCCTCTTTTTTTCTTTGCGTCATGTGCTGTTTGGGGAGGGTTTTTTGGAAGGGACATCCTGCGTGACACTGCAGTGCCACTCCTAGATGGGCCCGGTGTTTGTGTCGGCCACTAGGGTCGCTTATCTTACTCACACAGCGACCTCGGTGCAAATTTTAGGACTAAAAATAATATTGTGAGGTGTGAGGTATTCAGAATAGACTGAAAATGAGTGTAAATTATGGTTTTTGAGGTTAATAATACTTTGGGATCAAAATGACCCCCAAATTCTATGATTTAAGCTGTTTTTTAGTGTTTTTTGAAAAAAACACCCGAATCCAAAACACACCCGAATCCGACAAAAAAAATTCGGTGAGGTTTTGCCAAAACGCGTTCGAACCCAAAACACGGCCGCGGAACCGAACCCAAAACCAAAACACAAAACCCGAAAAATTTCAGGCGCTCATCTCTACTTTTTAGTGGTAACCGGGTTAATGTCAGAAATGTGCAACACATTTTTCATTGCCGTAATCATGCATCGGTTGGCCCTTGTGGACTGTACATTTGTCTCATCCTCGTCTACACTGGAGTCAGACTCCGTGTCGACATCTGTGTCTGCCATCTGAGGTAGCGGGCGTTTTTGAGCCCCTGATGGCCTCTGAGACGCCTGGGCAGGCGCGGGCTGAGATGCCGGCTGTCCCAAAGCTGTTACGTCATCAAACCTTTTATGCAAGGAGTTGACACTGTCGGTTAATACCTTCCACATATCCATCCACTCTGGTGTCGGCCCCGCAGGGGGCGACATCACACTTATCGGCTCTTGCTCCGCCTCCACGTAAGCGTCCTCATCAAACATGTCGACACAGCCGTACCGACACACCGCACACACACAGGGAATGCTCTGACTGAGGACAGGACCCCACAAAGTCCTTTGGGGAGACAGAGAGAGAGTATGCCAGCACACACCAGAGCGCTATATAACAGAGGGATTTACACTAACACAAAGTGAATTTTCCCCCAATAGCTGCTTATATCACCTTTTGCGCCTAAATTTATGTACCCCCCCTCTCTTTTTTACCCTTCTTGTAGTGTATACTGCAGGGGAGAGCCTGGGGAGCGTCCTTCCAGCGGAGCTGTGAAGAGAAAATTGCGCCGGTGTGCTGAGGGAGATAGCCCCGCCCCCTCCGCGGCGGGCTTCTCCCGCTTTTTTAATAATGTTAATGGTGGGGGATTAGGCACATATACAGTTTCTAACTGTATAATGTGCACATTTGCCAAAAGGTATACTTATTGCAGCCCAGGGCGCCCCCCCCCACCGCCCTGCACCCACCAGTGACCGGAGCGTGTGGTGTGCTGTGGCAGCAATGGCGCACAGCTGCAGTGCTGTGCGCTACCTTATTGAAGACCGGAGTCTTCAGCCGCCGATTTTCTCCTGGTTCTTCCGTCTTCTGGCTCTGCAAGGGGGACGGCGGCGCGGCTCCGGGAACGGACGATCGAGGTCGGGCCCTGTGTTCGATCCCTCTGGAGCTAATGGTGTCCAGTAGCCTTAGAAGCACAAGCTAGCTGCAAGCAGGTAGGTTTGCTTCTCTCTCCTCAGTCCCTCGTAGCAGTGAGTCTGTTGCCAGCAGATCTCACTGAAAATAAAAAACCTAACAAATACTTTCTTTTCTAGTAAGCTCAGGAGAGCCCACTAGGTGCATCCAGCTCTGGCCGGGCACAGATTCTGAGGTCTGGAGGAGGGGCATAGAGGGAGGAGCCAGTGCACACCAGATATAGTACCTAATCTTTCTTTTAAGAGTGCCCAGTCTCCTGCGGAGCCCGTCTATTCCCCATGGTCCTTACGGAGTACCCAGCATCCACTAGGACGTCAGAGAAAATAGTATTCATCAAACTTACAGGTCAGTCTGTCTAGACTCTAGGTGCATGACTTCTTTACATGCCTCTATAAAAGTACTTGCATGTGCACAAGTCTGTCACTCTGTTATTGGAGCACTACAGTTCGATATGCCTGCACAGTACTTAGCCCAAGAGACAGTGATAACTTATCAAATTGACTGCTATTTGTCTTCTATCACATGTATCCTGTTATATTTAATAAAAACTAGTCTGGTTCGGAATCAACATGTGGATCAGTCTCCTTGATCATATCTGCTACACATCTACCAACTTGTAGGCATCTGCCAATATTAAACTTTAAAATATTATCCTGAGATTTAACTATCTATTCAATAAATTCTCCCATCTTCTCTGTAAATATTGTATTAGGAGACATACATTAATTAGAGGTCCTAACCCTTAATTGTAGGATTTTATTCCCGATTCTTCTTTATACAATTATTCTTGGAGACAGCTTGAACAATGTCCTACATGTGGAGCTAATTGGGGATCTTTAGACTGCCTCTCAGATAGATAGAACATTCTTTGATCTAATTTGTTAATATATGCAGATCTGTTTATCCCCACATTCTTTCCCAAGGGACAAGCTGTTCAGTCCAATCTCTCCATTCGAGCGACCTTTTTATTGTAATCCTACGGTATTATAAAATATATCATCTCCATTCATATAATGTGCTCCAATAAACTGGAACCTCCTCTGATGCATGAAATGTAGTGGAAAATGGATTTGGCTCCTCATCTAGATGAGCATTTGTGGAGTAAAATCAGTTGTTACATTTCAACTCATACTGTACAAGATTTATAGTAGACAGCATCTAGTTATATGACTCTAATATATGTTTGTTTTGTAAGGCTTTGTTGCTGCTTCTTCTTCCTTATACAGAACAGAAACTGATTTATTACTTCTGTGGTAGGATGGGAGGTTTAGGGTTAGGCTGCAGGAAGGGAGGGTTAGGTTGGTATTTGGCAGTAGCGTGCGGTGAGGTCAGTGGCTGGTGAGGCATGCCCGCTACCAGCACTATAGCTGGAGCCAGAGCCCGCTACTGTACTGCCACCCACGCCAGCTGCCAATGCCTGCTAAAGTCACTGCCAGCTACAGCTAATTCCCAGTCCGATGCTGCCGCCAATGCCCGTTAAGTCTGGGCAGCAGAGATGCCCGGGGTTAAGGACAGCAGCGGAGAGTCTACCTGGAAGTATGGAAGCGGATTACAGCTGCAGGCCCCTTATACCCCAGCACATAGCCACATATCCCTTTATACCCCAGCACATAGCCACATATCCCCTTATACCCCAGCACATAGCCACATATTCCTTTACACCCCAGAACATAGCCACATATCCCCTTATACCCCAGCGCATGGTCACAGATCCCTTTACACCCCAGCACATAGCCACATATCCCCTTATTCCCCAGCACATGGCCACATATCCCTTTACGCCCCAGCACATAGCCACATATCCCCTTATACCCAGCACATAGCCACATATCCCTTTATAGCCCAGCACATAGCCACATATCCCTTTACACCCCAGCACATAGCCACATATCCCTTTATAGCCCAGCACATAGCCACATATCCCTTTATACCCCAGCACATAGCCACATATCCCTTTATACCCCAGCACATAGCCACATATCCCTTTACACCCCAGCACATGGCCACATATCCCTTTATACCCCAGCACATATCCACATATCCCCTTATACCCCAGCACATGGCCACATATCCCTTCATACCCCAGCACATAGCCACATGGTAATCTCCCCCCACCCAACCCCTTTTCCCCCCTGGTCATGGATCTTTTGCCCCCCCCCCCCCCTTCCTTCACAGTGCACACTTCTCCATGCTGAGCGCTGCTGTGTACAGACCATGGGCTGCCCGGAGCTCTGAAACACAGAGCGCAGGGAAGCCCATGGTTAATACACAGCAGCGTTCAGCACGGACACCACGAGATGAGGTCGGCTGGCTCTCTGGCTGCGCTGGTAGTACAGCGGCGGGGCGGAGCAGCCGATGATAGCGGAGGCTCACTCATGAGTACTGCCTGTCTGGCTGCGGCGCCCCCCCTTAATTGTTATGCCGGCGCTTACCTCGAATAGACAATCCGAGCGGCAGTGAGAGCGGCTACTCCCGGCTGTGAGAGGTGAGCGGGAGCAGCTGCGGCCTCTCTGGGGGTGAACAATAAGGAGTCCCTGTGGTGAAAGTGGGCTGGACCAGGGAGAGCTCTGAACCTGGTGCCCAATCATTTCTGCCTCAGTGACAGGGGCGGGCTTTCACATGGCCTGCAAGCACGCCCCTGTCACTGAGGCACTCATACTGGTGCCGCTTACAGCGCTTTTTTTAAATGGGCTTTTTACTGCCCATTGTTTGGCGCTGCCCCCGTTTCTGACCCTTTATCATTGGCTTCGGGAGGCACCGCTCATGGTGCCTCCGAAACTAATTTAAACCAGCTTTAGCACTGTAAAACTGATTACAGTAATGTAAAGCATATACTTATGACACTTTGTGTCATAAGTATCTTCTGTGTATTACTGTAATCATTAATGACAGGGGAGGCACTGCCTCCCCTGCCTCCCCTGACTGCACGTCCCTGGTATTTGGGGAGGGTAAATATACTTAGCTACCCCCTGTTGGGATTCTCTCCATTGGTATGCCACAGTCTTCTGACCCCAGGCATCCTGACTGCCGGTAACGTGTATCACACCCCTGCAACACAGTTTCCCAATGTTCATTATGATATATTGTGTCCCCAGGTCATATTATGCCACACTATAGTGCCTCCACTTTATATTGTGCCACATTACAGTGCCCAGAGTTCATATTATGTAATATTATAATGCCCTCCCGGTCACTTAATAACTCATTACAATGAGCAGATCCGGGGGCATAATGATACATAATACAGTATATTGTAGGCTCCAAGGCAAAAGTTTGTAAGGTCCCCTATGTATCTACCAATGGTGGAATGTACAGTATATAACACATGTAACTTTGACAGAGAAAGTGGGCCCCTCTCAGCTCTAGGCCCCATAGCAGCTGAACTCACTGCACCTTTGGTAGCTACACCCTTGCCACAAGGTCCTGCATGGCATTGTGCATTTTGTTTCTGTGCACAAAAGCTAAATAAGGTACAAAATACATAGCTCATTTCTGCTTGGCCCTTACAGAAGAGCAAGTAAAATGAGTAAATATTTTTACCATTCTGTGGAAACACAATTAGCACGGCTTCTACAGAATTTCATGGCTAACTGAATTGGTCCCTTTAAGTGTAGTCTAAAATATTGATTAGTATGTGCGTTACAAACCATGTTTTAAATGATGTTATGTTGGAGAACACTCTATTCCATTTGTTCTTTCCTTTCTCAAATCTTACTCTTTTTACTCTGCTATCTTTTTTTGTTTTTCAACTCCCCCATTAATAATGAAAAATTGTATTAAAAAAATGCACACAAGTATAAATAATGCTGACTTTCATTTGGATTCTTTATCCTATACTCTGATTACCTGTTTCTAGACATTCATTTTATTAAACGTAAAAAGAAAAAAAAGTGTTATTACGGTTTAAATATCAAGGTGGTATAAATATTAAGGAAATATATCTGGTACATTAAATAATGTATTTGTTTGCAGTATAATCCCTCAGTACATTTTTTAAATGCTCTTGTCCCTAATTGCTATTAGTGTTTCCCTTACATTTTCCCTCTTCACACAATGCCCCATTTTGGTGTTATTTTTCCAGTCTAGTGGCTTATCAACCCTCATCATAATCATGTCTCTATGTCTCAGCTATCTCACAGAATGAAAGAGAGGCATGACACTCAGTGTATAACAAAATTACAGGCATATCCATATTACCAAGGTACAGCATGTATATGTATATATGTATGATGAGCGCCGGAAATTTTTCGGGTTTTGTGTTTTGGTTTTGGGTTCGGTTCCGCGGCCGTGTTTTGGGTTCGACCGCGTTTTGGCAAAACCTCACCGAATTTTTTTGTCGGATTCGGGTGTGTTTTGGATTCGGGTGTTTTTTTCAAAAAACACTAAAAAACAGCTTAAATCATAGAATTTGGGGGTCATTTTGATCCCAAAGTATTATTAACCTCAAAAACCATAATTTACACTCATTTTCAGTCTATTCTGAATACCTCACACCTCACAATATTATTTTTAGTCCTAAAATTTGCACCTAGGTCGCTGGATGACTAAGCTAAGCGACCCTAGTGGCCGACACAAACACCGGGCCCATCTAGGGGTGTCACTGCAGTGTCACGCAGGATGTCCCTTCCAAAAAACTCTCCCCAAACAGCACATGACGCAAAGAAAAAAAGAGGCGCAATGAGGTAGCTGTGTGAGTAAGATAAGCGACCCTAGTGGCCGACACAAACACCGGGCCCATCTAGGAGTGTCACTGCAGTGTCACGCAGGATGTCCCTTCCAAAAAACCCTCCCCAAACAGCACATGACGCAAAGAAAAAAAGAGGCGCAATGAGGTAGCTGTGTGAGTAAGATTAGCGACCCTAGTGGCCGACACAAACACCGGGCCCATCTAGGAGTGTCACTGCAGTGTCACGCAGGATGTCCCTTCCAAAAAACCCTCCCCAAACAGCACATGACGCAAAGAAAAAAAGAGGCGCAATGAGGTAGCTGTGTGAGTAAGATAAGCGACCCTAGTGGCCGACACAAACACCGGGCCCATCTAGGAGTGGCACTGCAGTGTCACGCAGGATGTCCCTTCCAAAAAACCCTCCCCAAACAGCACATGACGCAAAGAAAAAAAGAGGCGCAATGAGGTAGCTGTGTGAGTAAGATAAGCGACCCTAGTGGCCGACACAAACACCGGGCCCATCTAGGAGTGTCACTGCAGTGTCACGCAGGATGTCCCTTCCAAAAAACCCTCCCCAAACAGCACATGACGCAAAGAAAAAAAGAGGCGCAATGAGGTTGCTGTGTGAGTAAGATAAGCGACCCTAGTGGCCGACACAAACACCGGGCCCATCTAGGAGTGGCACTGCAGTGTCACGCAGGATGTCCCTTCCAAAAAACCCTCCCCAAACAGCACATGACGCAAAGAAAAATTAAAGAAAAAAGAGGTGCAAGATGGAATTGTCCTTGGGCCCTCCCACCCACCCTTATGTTGTATAAACAGGACATGCACACTTTAACCAACCCATCATTTCAGTGACAGGGTCTGCCACACGACTGTGACTGAAATGACGGGTTGGTTTGGACCCCCACCAAAAAAGAAGCAATTAATCTCTCCTTGCACAAACTGGCTCTACAGAGGCAAGATGTCCACCTCATCATCATCCTCCGATATATCACCGTGTACATCCCCCTCCTCACAGATTATCAATTCGTCCCCACTGGAATCCACCATCTCAGCTCCCTGTGTACTTTGTGGAGGCAATTGCTGCTGGTCAATGTCTCCAGGGAGGAATTGATTATAATTCATTTTAATGAACATCATCTTCTCCACATTTTCTGGATGTAACCTCGTACGCCGATTGCTGACAAGGTGAGCGGCGGCACTAAACACTCTTTCGGAGTACACACTTGTGGGAGGGCAACTTAGGTAGAATAAAGCCAGTTTGTGCAAGGGCCTCCAAATTGCCTCTTTTTCCTGCCAGTATAAGTACGGACTGTGTGACGTGCCTACTTGGATGCGGTCACTCATATAATCCTCCACCATTCTTTCAATGGTGAGAGAATCATATGCAGTGACAGTAGACGACATGTCCGTAATCGTTGTCAGGTCCTTCAGTCCGGACCAGATGTCAGCATCAGCAGTCGCTCCAGACTGCCCTGCATCACCGCCAGCGGGTGGGCTCGGAATTCTGAGCCTTTTCCTCGCACCCCCAGTTGCGGGAGAATGTGAAGGAGGAGATGTTGACAGGTCGCGTTCCGCTTGACTTGACAATTTTCTCACCAGCAGGTCTTTCAACCCCAGCAGACTTGTGTCTGCCGGAAAGAGAGATCCAAGGTAGGCTTTAAATCTAGGATCGAGCACGGTGGCCAAAATGTAGTGCTCTGATTTCAACAGATTGACCACCCGTGAATCCTTGTTAAGCGAATTAAGGGCTCCATCCACAAGTCCCACATGCCTAGCGGAATCGCTCCGTGTTAGCTCCTCCTTCAATGTCTCCAGCTTCTTCTGCAAAAGCCTGATGAGGGGAATGACCTGACTCAGGCTGGCAGTGTCTGAACTGACTTCACGTGTGGCAAGTTCAAAGGGCATCAGAACCTTGCACAACGTTGAAATCATTCTCCACTGCGCTTGAGACAGGTGCATTCCACCTCCTATATCGTGCTCAATTGTATAGGCTTGAATGGCCTTTTGCTGCTCCTCCAACCTCTGAAGCATATAGAGGGTTGAATTCCACCTCGTTACCACTTCTTGCTTCAGATGATGGCAGGGCAGGTTCAGTAGTTTTTGGTGGTGCTCCAGTCTTCTGTACGTGGTGCCTGTACGCCGAAAGTGTCCCGCAATTCTTCTGGCCACCGACAGCATCTCTTGCACGCCCCTGTCGTTTTTTAAAAAATTCTGCACCACCAAATTCAAGGTATGTGCAAAACATGGGATGTGCTGGAATTTGCCCATATTTAATGCACACACAATATTGCTGGCGTTGTCCGATGCCACAAATCCACAGGAGAGTCCAATTGGGGTAAGCCATTCCGCGATGATCTTCCTCAGTTGCCGTAAGAGGTTTTCAGCTGTGTGCGTATTCTGGAAAGCGGTGATACAAAGCGTAGCCTGCCTAGGAAAGAGTTGGCGTTTGCGAGATGCTGCTACTGGTGCCGCCGCTGCTGTTCTTGCGGCGGGAGTCCATACATCTACCCAGTGGGCTGTCACAGTCATATAGTCCTGACCCTGCCCTGCTCCACTTGTCCACATGTCCGTGGTTAAGTGGACATTGGGTACAACTGCATTTTTTAGGACACTGGTGAGTCTTTTTCTGACATCCGTGTACATTCTCGGTATCGCCTGCCTAGAGAAGTGGAACCTAGATGGTATTTGGTAACGGGGGCACACTGCCTCAATAAATTGTCTAGTTCCCTGTGAACTAACGGCGGATACCGGACGCACGTCTAACACCAACATAGTTGTCAAGGCCTCAGTTATCCGCTTTGCAGCAGGATGACTGCTGTGATATTTCATCTTCCTCGCAAAGGACTGTTGGACAGTCAATTGCTTACTGGAAGTAGTACAAGTGGGCTTACGACTTCCCCTCTGGGATGACCATCGACTCCCAGCAGCAACAACAGCAGCGCCAGCAGCAGTAGGCGTTACACGCAAGGATGCATCGGAGGAATCCCAGGCAGGAGAGGACTCGTCAGAATTGCCAGTGACATGGCCTGCAGGACTATTGGCATTCCTGGGGAAGGAGGAAATTGACACTGAGGGAGTTGGTGGGGTGGTTTGCGTGAGCTTGGTTACAAGAGGAAGGGATTTACTGGTCAGTGGACTGCTTCCGCTGTCGCCCAAAGTTTTTGAACTTGTCACTGACTTATTATGAATGCGCTGCAGGTGACGTATAAGGGAGGATGTTCCGAGGTGGTTAACGTCCTTACCCCTACTTATTACAGCTTGACAAAGGCAACACACGGCTTGACACCTGTTGTCCGCTTTTCTGTTGAAATACCTCCACACTGAAGAGCTGATTTTTTTGGTATTTTCACCAGGCATGTCAACGGCCATATTCCTCCCACGGACAACAGGTGTCTCCCCGGGTGCCTGACTTAAACAAACCACCTCACCATCAGAATCCTCCTGGTCAATTTCCTCCCCAGCGCCAGCAACACCCATATCCTCCTCATCCTGGTGTACTTCAACACTGACATCTTCAATCTGACTATCAGGAACTGGACTGCGGGTGCTCCTTCCAGCACTTGCAGGGGGCGTGCAAATGGTGGAAGGCGCATGCTCTTCACGTCCAGTGTTGGGAAGGTCAGGCATCGCAACCGACACAATTGGACTCTCCTTGTGGATTTGGGATTTCGAAGAACGCACAGTTCTTTGCGGTGCTTTTGCCAGCTTGAGTCTTTTCAGTTTTCTAGCGAGAGGCTGAGTGCTTCCATCCTCATGTGAAGCTGAACCACTAGCCATGAACATAGGCCAGGGCCTCAGCCGTTCCTTGCCACTCCGTGTGGTAAATGGCATATTGGCAAGTTTACGCTTCTCCTCCGACAATTTTATTTTAGGTTTTGGAGTCCTTTTTTTACTGATATTTGGTGTTTTGGATTTGACATGCTCTGTACTATGACATTGGGCATCGGCCTTGGCAGACGACGTTGCTGGCATTTCATCGTCTCGGCCATGACTAGTGGCAGCAGCTTCAGCACGAGGTGGAAGTGGATCTTGATCTTTCCCTAATTTTGGAACCTCAACATTTTTGTTCTCCATATTTTAATAGGCACAACTAAAAGGCACCTCAGGTAAACAATGGAGATGGATGGATACTAGTATACTTATGGATGGACTGCCGAGTGCCGACACAGAGGTAGCTACAGCCGTGGACTAACGTACTGTGTCTGCTGCTAATATAGACTGGATGATTGATAATGAGATGAAATCAATATATATATGTATGTATATATAATATCACTAGTACTGCAGCCGGACAGGTAGATAATATATTTATTAGGTAATGATGACTGATGACGGACCTGCTGGACACTGTCAGCTCAGCAGCACCGCAGACTGCTACAGTAAGCTACTATACTATAGTAGTATGTACAAAGAAGAAAGAAAAAAAAAACCACGGGTAGGTGGTATACAATTATGGATGGACTGCCGAGTGCCGACACAGAGGTAGCTACAGCCGTGGACTAACGTACTGTGTCTGCTGCTAATATAGACTGGATGATTGATAATGAGATGAAATCAATATATATATGTATGTATATATAATATCACTAGTACTGCAGCCGGACAGGTAGATAATATATTTATTAGGTAATGATGACTGATGACGGACCTGCTGGACACTGTCAGCTCAGCAGCACCGCAGACTGCTACAGTAAGCTACTATACTATAGTAGTATGTACAAAGAAGAAAGAAAAAAAAAACCACGGGTAGGTGGTATACAATTATGGATGGACTGCCGAGTGCCGACACAGAGGTAGCTACAGCCGTGGACTAACGTACTGTGTCTGCTGCTAATATAGACTGGATGATTGATAATGAGATGAAATCAATATATATATGTATGTATATATAATATCACTAGTACTGCAGCCGGACAGGTAGATAATATATTTATTAGGTAATGATGACTGATGACGGACCTGCTGGACACTGTCAGCTCAGCAGCACCGCAGACTGCTACAGTAAGCTACTATACTATAGTAGTATGTACAAAGAAGAAAGAAAAAGAAAAAACCACGGGTAGGTGGTATACAATTATGGATGGACTGCCGAGTGCCGACACAGAGGTAGCTACAGCCGTGGACTAACGTACTGTGTCTGCTGCTAATATAGACTGGATGATTGATAATTAGATGAAATCAATATATATATGTATGTATATATAATATCACTAGTACTGCAGCCGGACAGGTAGATAATATATTTATTAGGTAATGATGACTGATGATGGACCTGCTGGACACTGTCAGCTCAGCAGCACCGCAGACTGCTACAGTAAGCTACTATACTATAGTAGTATGTACAAAGAAGAAAGAAAAGAAAAAAACCATGGGTAGGTGGTATACAATTATGGATGGACTGCTGAGTGCCGACACAGAGGTAGCTACAGCCGTGGACTAACGTACTGTGTCTGCTGCTAATATAGACTGGATGATTGATAATGAGATGAAATCAATATATATATATGTATGTATATATAATATCACTAGTACTGCAGCCGGACAGGTAGATAATATATTTATTAGGTAATGATGACTGATGACGGACCTGCTGGACACTGTCAGCTCAGCAGCACCGCAGACTGCTACAGTAAGCTACTATACTCTATAGTAGTATGTACAAAGAAGAAAGAAAAAAAAAAACCACGGGTAGGTGGTATACAATTATGGATGGACTGCCGAGTGCCGACACAGAGGTAGCTACAGCCGTGGACTAACGTACTGTGTCTGCTGCTAATATAGACTGGATGATTGATAATGAGATGAAATCAATATATATATGTATGTATATATAATATCACTAGTACTGCAGCCGGACAGGTAGATAATATATTTATTAGGTAATGATGACTGATGACGGACCTGCTGGACACTGTCAGCTCAGCAGCACCGCAGACTGCTACAGTAAGCTACTATACTATAGTAGTATGTACAAAGAAGAAAGAAAAAAAAAAACCACGGGTAGGTGGTATACAATTATGGATGGACTGCTGAGTGCCGACACAGAGGTAGCTACAGCCGTGGACTAACGTACTGTGTCTGCTGCTAATATAGACTGGATGATTGATAATGAGATGAAATCAATATATATATGTATGTATATATAATATCACTAGTACTGCAGCCGGACAGGTAGATAATATATTTATTAGGTAATGATGACTGATGACGGACCTGCTGGACACTGTCAGCTCAGCAGCACCGCAGACTGCTACAGTAAGCTACTATACTCTATAGTAGTATGTACAAAGAAGAAAGAAAAAAAAAAACCACGGGTAGGTGGTATACAATTATGGATGGACTGCCGAGTGCCGACACAGAGGTAGCTACAGCCGTGGACTAACGTACTGTGTCTGCTGCTAATATAGAGTCTAGACTGGATGATAAATTATTGATAATGAGATGAAATCAATATAATATCACTAGTACTGCAGCCGGACAGGTACTATATATATTTATTATGTAATGACTGATGATGGACCTGCTGGACACTGTCAGGTCAGCACAGCACCGCAGACTGCTACAGTAAGCTACTATAGTAGTATGTATAAAGAAGAATGAAAAAAAAAAAACCACGGGTAGGTGGTATACAATATTATATATATATATATATATATATTATATACAATTATATATATATATATATATTAAACTGGTGGTGATTGATTATTAAACTGGTGGTCACTTCAGGACAGGTCACGTTGCAACTTGCAACTAGTACTCCGAGGCCTAAGCAGACAATCACAAAATATATTATTATACTGGTGGTCAGTGTGGTCACAACAATGGCAGTGTGGCACTGACTCTGGCAGCAAAAGTGTGCACTGTACGTTATATGTACTCCTGAGTCCTGCTCTCAGACTCTAACTGCTCCCCACTGTCAGTGTCTCCCCCACAAGTCAGATAATACACTTACAGTCACACTATCTAATCTATAAATATCACTTCAGCAAGTAGTATAGTAGTATACAGTAGTACTCCTCCTAATAATGCTCCCCGAAAATACTGTGTCTCTCTCTTCTCTAAACGGAGAGGACGCCAGCCACGTCCTCTCCCTATGACTCTCAATGCACGTGTGAAAATGGCGGCGACGCGCGGCTCCTTATATAGAATCCGAGTCTCGCGATAGAATCCGAGCCTCGCGAGAATCCGACAGCGTGATGATGACGTTCGGGCGCGCTCGGGTTAGCCGAGCAAGGCGGGAAGATCCGAGCCTGCTCGGACCCGTGTAAAAAACCTGAAGTTCGGGCGGGTTCGGATTCAGAGGAACCGAACCCGCTCATCTCTTATGTATATATGTATATATATATATATATATATAGATATATATAGATAGATATATAGATATATAGATATTGATAGATAGATAGATAGATAGATAGATAGATAGATAGATAGATAGATAGATATACACACACACAGTATGTGTATGTATATATATATATATTTATAGTACACACTGTACGTTTTAGTATATCCTCTAAAATAGGTTGTATGCTATTGTATGATTGTATTCATTCCAGTTGAATGAGCTCTGATTCCTCTGTATGCTACAAATATATCACTGAGTACACACCATTCAACAACCCCATAAACTATGTTTCAAATAGCGAAGAGCATAAAGTAAATTAATATAATGTACAGTATGGTGGATTCTCGATTTACACTTGCAGGGTTCATCTCTCTCTCATTACAACAAAAGATGTTGAAGAAAGAACTATCTTGGGGGAGAAATGGAACCATATTTTTAATGGTAATTGTGACCTACAAAAGCTCTTCTCTTCTTATGTCAAATCTAATATTCAGTTTGACCTGTATGTAATGTGAATTGAAACTGTCACATGTAGTGCTGTTTTAAATAATCAGCAAGTAGGTCTATGGGAAGACTATGCTTTAGTGACCTCATGTGGTCATTCCTGGACCTGGATTTTTGAAAAAGGAAAGAAATGGAAACTAGTGTGTAGATTACATAAGAAAAATCTCACAATCATTGGAATATAATATTCATTCATTAAAATCAAAACTGTGACTTTACATAGAAGAATTAATTTAATACCAAGGTGCATATAAAACAAAGGTGCTCTAACCCATAACAACCAGACAGCTATAACTGTAACTTTGAGCAAAAAATAATATGTAATTTTGTTTGCTATGGGTTATATCACAGTTGCGGTCTCTTTACAAACAGTAATTTTGTCACAAGATTTTAATTTATCTATTAAGTAGGAACAAGTGTCTTGTGGTGATGTGGTTGGTAATTCCAAAGAAATCAACAGGCTTCTAGAACACTGCTTATTATAGACAGGAGAAGGACTTGTTAGGTACAAATACGTAATAAAATAGCCAACCTATGCCTGGAAATTGTGTACTGTCTGTTGATCCTGGAAATACAAAACTAAATGATCAGTCTACTTAGCACCTGAAAATGGTACACAAGTCAAGGTCCTGCTAGGAAAGAGCAAAAAGTTTGTGGTCCTTACCCAATGTAAGAGGTTGGAGAAAACAGTGTATTCAAGCAAACCAACGTTAAACAACACAGTAACTACAGTAACAGAAATAATGGTCATTGCACAATACTAATACTGTGCGCAGGAAAAGTTCATAGATATGCAGGCCATAAAAAGAAATTATATAATGTAATCCTGTTATAAGTGACACTGGGTCTCACCACGGGATGTAGTTATGTGACCGACTGACAATACCGACCCCTACATCCCGCCCACTCCGAATCCCGACAGTCGGCATGCTGACTAGAAGGGACTATTCCCACTCGTGGGTGTCCACGACACCCATAGAGTGGGAATAGAACCTGTGACAATTGCAGCTCGCCACCGAGCCCGCAAGGGGCTTCGTTGTGTTCGCTCCCCTACGCCGGCAATCTGCGGCCGGGTTCCCAGCATCGGGATCCCGGCAGCCAGTAAGCCATACCCAACCCCTCACTACTGTAACTGACAATGCTTGTCACAGCAGTTACATGCTGATGTTTTTCCAGCTGTAGTGCTAGTTGTCAGGGAAACCTCACTAACTTCTTCCTTTTATCTGGGTTGTCCCTGTCTCCAAACGTATAATGGTGCTACACTGAATAACATCACTTGGCAGATTTAAATACAGTAGCTTGCTTCACAATTCACCTAAACTGGTGACAGTATCTGCTTCGGTGTAGCGATTGGTTTTCCTGTGATCTGTTTCTTGTTATTAACTCTATCTCATGTATAACACTATAAATTGGAGGGTTCTGCGCACTGAGTGTCTTTATTCTATAGCTAGCCGGGGTGTGCCGCTCGTTCTGATGGGTGTTCCAACCCACCTATATGTAAATGGAGAAGCTTAGTGGATATACCACAATAGAACTGTTCTCAACCCCTAAGGTGTGTGTGTTTAGCTAACGAATGCACATCAGATGTAATAAAGGATAATGTATGAACAGACCCAAATTTAAGTTTGCACTTGGATATAGAAATCACAAAAATAACAATATGATGCAAATTAATTGTTGTGAGCCACTGTATTTATTGTATACTGGCCAATCTAAAGGTGTGCGGTTAATGCCCAGGGTGGGCGATATTGTCTCTTATAAAGTTCATGCAGGTGGGCGATATTGTCTCTTATAAAGTTCATGCAGGTTATAATACAGACTGCGGCGTCCCACACATCTGCTGTTGAAAAGTCTTTAGGAAAAAATAATAATAATAACAAATGCTGGTGTTGGTAAAAAAATCTTTAAAACCTTCACGATGCCCTGAGCTTACGGGGGTGGCATAAGTGGGGTAAAAAAGGGGGTCTCCGGACTGGTTTCCTCTCTCTGCCCCTGCTGCCCGTGGTGCGTCCTTGTTCAGATGCCCCCCGGGTGCAGGTCGGTCAGAGAGGTGGACCTGTCTAGCGGCGGGGAAAGGATTCAGATGCCGCTCTGCAGAGCGGCTAGCTGCGCCTCTCCCACCGCTTACAGAGAACTCACCTGTCGCCCGCTCCAGCCGCACGCCGCGCTCCGTCACCGGCTTCCTCCGCTATCTGGTATCCTAGCAGCGCTGCTGGCTTCCGGGTTGGTCCGGTCACGTGACCGGGTCTTTTCGACGTGGGAAAGAGTCTTCCTGATGAAGTCTTTGAATCTGTAGTGGTTCTTTCTTTGTAGTTCCACCAACGCGTTTCAACCTTTCGGTCTTCCTCTGACTCCCAGAGGAAGACCAAAAGGTTGAAACGCGTTGGAATAACCGCACACCTTTAGATTGGCCAGTATACAATAAATACAGTGGCTCACAACAATTAATGCGCATCATATTGTTATTTTTGTGATTTCTATATCCAAGTGCAAACTCAAATTTGGGTCTGTTCATATATTATCCTTTATTACATCTGATATGCATTCGTTAGCTAAACACACACACCTTAGGGGTTGAGCGCAGTTCTATTGTGGTATATCCACTAAGCTTCTCTATCTCATGTATAGTTTTGCTGGGGTTTGTTATCCTGACCTTGGCTTTTCTTGTAACCACATTTATCTTGCTGCCAGCCCTGACCCTGGAATGTTTCACGTTAATCTTGTTTTCTACCCTTGACCTTTTTGTATACCATTGGCTATGTCAGTTTACTATCAGTGTTAACTCCGGGGTCAGCATTAAAAAACAATCTTCATACAACTATTTATTACAGCATATATAATAACTATTGTTTAGAGTACATGCAGTCAAATTTAACAGTTGGTGTTTTATTGTATCTTCCAGAACTCAGAGTGTAGTTTTGGAGTACATACAGTAACTGTGCTATCAGGGCCATCTTAAGAGCAATGTAGGCTCCTGGGCAAAGCAATGCACTGGGGTCCCTACCCATTCTCCAGCGGTAGGGGTGGAGGGTGCTATCAGTGGCAGCTTTGATGTCCTGCGGGCGGTAAGGGGTGTTCTATCTTCTGCTCAGCATGTAGGACCTTAAGCAGTAATTTCTAGTTACTCCTTTACTGCACAGATGGTGGGAGATGGGGTGGGAGGGAGAACACTAAACTGTAGAAGGGGGCAGTGGGCTGAATGAAGGGGCCCTGGTACATGACTTCCAGGGAGGTAAAGGGTTTTTAATACCAGGGACGTGGCTCTGGAGAACCTGGCTAGCACCAGAGCCAAATGTACATGCAACATATTAGCCAAAGGGTACACGTGGACATTGGGCCTAATTCAGATCTGATCGTAACAGCAAATTTGTTAGCAGATGGGCAAAACCATGTGCACTGCAGGGGGGTGGGGGGCAGATAAAACATGTGCAGAGAGAGTTAGATTTGGGTGTGTTATATTGTTTCTGTGCAGGGTAAATACTGGCTGCTTTATTTTTACACTGCAATGTAGATTTCAGTTTGAACACACCCCACCCAAATCTAGCTCTCTCTGCACATGTTATATCTGGTAAGTACCAAAATCCTATTTTCTTTTTCATCCACTAGGGGTCACTGGAGTACTCTTGGGACGTACCAAAGTTTCTCCCTTGGGCGGGAGATCTGTATGGCATCTGTAACACTAGACGGCCAAAGCTAGATGCTGATGCCGTAAACGTATTACACTTGTAAAAGAGTACAAACGTGTGCATTGATGACTATGTAGCCGCATGGCAAAGCTGCGTTGTAGAAGCTCCATGACCTGCTGCCCATGAAGTTCCCACTAAACGTGTGGATTGAGCTGAAACTGATGTAGGTGGTTGTAGCTTAGCATGAAGGTAAGCCTGACGTATGGTCAGCTTAATCCATCTGGACAAGGTCTGCTTAGAAGCTGGCCAACCTATCTTGACTGCATTATAGAGAACAATGTATCCGTTTTACGTACTGTTGCTGTTCGGGCTACATAAACTCGTATAGCGCGTACCACCTCCAAAGTAGCTGGAGTTCCTGAAACTTCTGATAATACAGGAACTACGATTGGTTGACTGATGTGAAAAGATGATACTACCTTTGGTAGGGAAGCGGGATTCGGACGAAGTTCTGCTCTATCATTACGAAACTCTAAATACGGTGGCTTGCATGACAAGGCACCCAATTCAGAAACACGCTTTGCTGAAGCTAAGGCTAGGAGGAAAACTGTTTTCCAAGTGAAACTTAACATCCACTTGTTGTAAGGGTACAAATTGAAGACTGTTAAAATCTAAAACCAGATTCAAGTCCCATGGCGCTGTAGGTGGTAGAAATGAAGGTTGTACTCTGATGACACCTTGCAGGAAAATGTGTACTGTTGGCAAAAGGGCCAAACGCTTTGAAAGTAAACTGACAACGCAGATATCTGCACCTTTAGTGTAGATAAACGTAGTCCTCCATCTAATCCCAGTCTGTAAAAATAGCAAAAACGGGATAACATGAAAGATGATGTCGGAAACTTCCGAACCTCACACCACCCTATATAGGCACGCCAAATCCTGTGATAATGAGCTGCTGTAACTGGCTTTCTAGTACGTAACATGGTTGTATAACCATTCCTGGAATGCCCTCTCATGTTAATAGGGAGGTTTCACCAGCCACCCCGTCAAACGCAGCTGCGCTACTCGGAGTAAAGGAAAGGGACCCTGTTGCAGCAGGTCCGAACATAGCAGGATCGTCTGCAAGTAGACAGCAGAGATCCGAGAACAACGCTCTCTGAGGCCAATGAGGCGCCACTAGTATGACTGTCGTGGGCTCTCTTTTGATACGCTTTAGCAACCGAGGAAGCAGCGGAAATGGTGGAAACAGATTCACATGGCTGCACGGCCATGCGATTGTGAGAGCATCCACTGCCACTGCCTTTGGATCTCTTGTTCTGGACACATACTGGGGTGTTTGATGATTTTGGCGAGATGCCATTAGATTGTGGGTTACCCCACCGGCGGACCAACAATTGGAACACTTCTGGATTTAACGCCCATTCTCCTGGATGAAAATCCTTACGGGTGAGTTAAGCAGCCTTCCAATTGTCCACTCCTGGAATGAAGACTGCCGACAATATCACTTGTTGATGCTGGGCTCAATTCAGTAATCAAGCAACTTCCCGCATGGCGATGCGACTTCGAGTTCCTCTTTGTGTGTTGATGTATGCGACTGCCGTCATATTGTCTGACTGGAACTGGACATTCTATGACTGGAATATGTGCACAGCCTGTCGCAGCGCGTCGTAAATTGCCCTGAGTTCCAGGACATTTCTTGACAGTAATCTTTCTCGGTTTGACCAAAGACCCTGAAGCTGACAATTTTGGACCACTGATTTCCAACGTATAAGACAAATGATAATGATTTTTCTGAATTGAGCTAGACTTGACATCTTAAGAGGAATTATCCTAGCCTCAGATCTAGCTGCCTGACGCTCTACAGCGGCCAATTCCTATTGTAACCCAGTCATTATATCTGCCAGCATTCCCCAAGGAGGATCAGGGTATGTAGCCGTATTTGCAAGACATACTGTACATGTGGGAATTGCATCAGGTCTCACAGACATTGCAGCAAAGCTGTTGTTGTTTTTTGCATTTGCCCTACTGATTATATACACAGACCGACAAGTAGTCCCACGACTTATTAAAACGTAAGTAAAGCGTGCATAAATCCAAAGTGCAGTGCACGTGGGATAACTACAATAGTGAAACCTGTGCTGTACAAAATTCCTACTAACACCCCTGCTCCTCCAGTGGCCGAGTGTTGTAGGACAGCAAACTTCCTGTACAAAGAACCAGGAAGTAAGGTTAAAATGGCATCCTGCCATGTGCTTGCTATTGCAAGATAAGACTTTACAATGTTAGCTGATATATGAATATATATTATATACAGACATACATACATACCATATATCTATATCGATATCTATATCTATATATATATATATATATATATATATACACACATATATACTCATACACACATGCAACATAGGCTTAAGAGCCTTATAGTGCCCTTAAAATAACTTAGACCCCCCTACACAGACTTAATAACCTGAGCTGCTTGCTGCATTAAAATGCAGCTTAGTTATGGGGCCTCCCGCTATCTTCTATGCGGGCATTCCTCCCCACTCTCCCCGCAATCTCCCTCCTCTCAGTGACAGACCGCGGCAGCATTGAGAGCTGTCCACGGTCAGCCTCCCACCTCTCCCCCCTCTGAAGACAGAACCGCTGGAGCCGCCGTCCACGGCTCCGGAGCTCTGTAGTGGTAGCGGCTAGCAGAAGCTAACCGTGGGAGGGAGGGGGGGAAGCGGTGGTAGTACAGATCCGTAGACTGGGGGGCGCAGCTAGGGGAGTGGGCGGCTAGGAAGCAAAATTCCCATCATAGGCTAGAATGGAGGAGCGCAATCCTCCATTCTAGCTGGTGCGCTACTTCTGATTGACAGGCTAGTAGCGCACAGCCAATCAGGAGAGCACCATGACGTGGCGCTCCCTGATTGGCTGCTGGTATCTCCCGTGACAGGAGTCACGGGGGGTCCCGGCATTCGGGGAAAGGAGTTCCATGTGTAAACATGGAACCCCTTTAGTGGCGTGGATCGGGCTTTTTTTTTTTACGAGGCCGTGGATTACTTCAGAAAAGAAGAGGACCAATCATCACTGGATAATAGGTGAGTATATTGGAATTTTGGATTTACAGGTAAACGTTTGGATTCTACATGGAGAAGGGGACGTGCTTGGGCGGCGTGGGATGTAGGTAATTATGTATGAGTGTGTGTTTTAAAATAATTGTACTATCACGGTGTGTGTGTCTTGTTTTTATTTGGGTATTTCTTTTGTTGTAGAACTACAGGTACCAGCGGGCCTGTTATTTCCCACATGCTGGTACTTGTGGTTCTCCAAGTACCAGCAAGCTCACTAGTGGATCCAGGTGCTGGTTTTAAAAATATGGGGGAACCCTACTTCTTCCCCCTCCCCCCGTATTTTTGGAACCAGGGCCGGCCCAAGAGCCTGGTGTTGGTTGTCTAAATACGTGTGGACCCCAGGCAATTTTTCCCCTGTATTTAAACAACCAGGGCCGGCTCAAAGAACCCGAGACTGGTTATGCTTAGGAGGGTGGACCCCACGCATTTTTTTAACACTTTTAACTGTTTTAACTCTTTTCATACTGTACACAATGAAGCCCTGCACGGATCTCACTGATCCGGCCGGGCTTCATTGTGTTATGTCCGGCAGTGTTTTACTAATCACTCCCGTAAAACACTGCCCAACAATTCGAATAACATCGACATCGAAAAATACAAAAAAACGAAAACCGAAGCTTAGTAAATTCCCGAAAATGATTTTAAAAAGTTGCAGAAAAATACGTCCGATAAAATTTGAGTTTAATCTCCCACAAATTCAGCAGAAACACGAATCTTAGTAAATATATCCCATACAATTTGATGGCAGATAAGAACCACTTGGGCCATCTAGCCTGCCCCTTTTTTTTTTACCATATTGTTATCTCAAACCTCATTTGATCCTTATTTCTTTGTAAGGATATCCTTATATCTATCCCATGCATGTTTAAAATAGCTCTACTGTCCTAGCCTCTACCACCTTTGAGAGGCTATTCCACTTGTCCACTACCCTTTCTGTGAAGAAATCTTTTCTCAAATTTCCCCTGAACCCCCCCCCCCCCCCCCCCCCTCTAGTCTCAGTGCATGTCCTCGTTTCCTATTACTTCTCTTCATTTGGAGAATGTTTCCCTCTTGGACTTTGTTAAAACCCTTGATATATTTGAAAGTTTCTATCATGCCCCCCCCCCCCCTTTCCCTTTTCTGCACCAAACTATACATATTGAGATTTCTTAGTCTTTCTGGGTATGTTTCGTGATGTAGGCCGTGCACCATTTTAGTTGCCCTTCTTTGTATGGTCTCTAATGCATTAATATCTTTTTGAAGATATGGCCTCCAGAATTGAACACAGTATTCTAGATGAGGCCGTACCAATGACCTATCCAGTGGCATTATTACTTCTTTCTTTCTGCTGCTGATTCCTCTACCAATGCAGCCAAGCATCTGACTAGCATTCCTCATTGCTTTGTTACATTGCTTACCTGCCTTTAAGTCACCTGATATAGTGACTCCTAGATCCCTTTCCTCCTCAGTAGTTTCCAGTATAGTGCCATTAATACTATATTTAGCCTTTGGATTTTTGAGACCCAAGTTCATGATTTTGCATTTTTTTGGCATTAAACTGTAATTACCACACTGTTGACTATTCCTCTAGTCTACATAGATCCTCAATCATTTGTTTTAACCCACCTGGTGTGTCTACCCTGTTGCATACCTCTGTGTCATCTGCAAAAAGGCATATTTTCCCTTTAATGCCATTTGCAATGTCACTAATAAAGATATTAAAAAGCACTGGTCCAAGTACAGATCCCTGGGGTACTCCACTGGTAACATTTCCCTCCTGTGAATGCACTCCATTTACCACAACTCTCTGTTTTCTATCCTGCAACCAAGATTTTATCCATTCAATAATCCTAGTATCCAATCCCAAGCTTTCAAGTTTATTTAGCAGTCTGCGATGTGGAACAGTGTCAAAATCCTTACTAAAGTCTAAATAAGCTATATCTTGTACTGTTCTGTGCACTGTATTCCAGTGTGACTTTGTTCACGTATATAGAGAAGCCCTTTGAATCCCCACAGTGTGAGCTGAGCTGCAAATTTAAAAAAATCAAAACATATTTATTGTTCTATTATTTGTACTGTTCTGTGTGTTGTACCTCAGTGTATTTGCTCATGTACATATCAGTGATATCAAAATATGGAAAAGATGATGTTCATCAAAATGAACTACAAATTCCATGAGGAAGACCTTTACCAGCAATTATGTCAAAGTGCACAGACTCCTGGATGCTGGATTACAGCAGGAATTAATTGATATTGTGTGAGGATGATGTACACACTGATGAGGGTGAGAATGAGGATAGCAATGACAATTACATCTTGGCACATTAGAGTGGTTAGCTTAGCTGCCTTAAGCCCATTGGTAGCTTGTTTTGAAGGGGCACAAACACACCAAGCACTGCAGCACAAAAGTTGCAGTCCTTGTTGCTGAAGAGCTTGGTTTATTAAACAGTGCATTTCCTTTTTAATATTCAACATAGGGGTGGGTGGGAAGGCCAAATGACAATTCTATCTTCCACCACTTTTCATTTCTGCCACTACTGTGTGACAATGTTTCATAGATGTGCTATAAGCTGCAGTGTGTTTGTGCAGCTGCTCTGTCACTTAGTAACCAGCCAGCTCGCTGCAGCCTTTGGCCTACAGTGGATGAAAACAATATTGTGAGCTGTGAGGTGGTCAAAATTGACTGGAAATGACTGAAAATGTATGTTTCTGAGGTTAAAATACTGTAGGAACAATCAAAAAAAGGTCCACATTCTGTGATTTTAGCTTTTTTTTAATCAATTTTTGAAAAAAAAAATACAGATCCAAAACAGAAACCGGTGAGACGGTTTTGACAAAACCAAAACCAGCAAAAATGGGCTGGGGCACATCTCTAGTTATTAGTCATAAGACTACTTGAAGTATAAATCCTGGAGGCATCTTAGCACTAGCACTTTAAATGACAGGTGATTGCTAAAGTTGAAGACCTCAAATTAGTTGTTCTAGAGGTCTTATCAGATTTCTTGAGATATTATCTATCTATCTATCTATCTATCTATCTATCTATCTATCTATCTATCTATCTATCTATCTATCTAATGGAGAATGAGGGCGGCACTCAAGCAGGCTGTTGCATGTGTAGAAAATCAGTTTAATAGATCCGACATGTTTCGGGGACTAGCCCCGTCCTCAGGGCCTTAACCCTGGGGACGGGGCTAGTCCCCGAAACATGTCGGATCTATTAAACTGATTTTCTACACATGCAACAGCCTGCTTGAGTGCCGCCCTCATTCTCCATTGTATTTATTGAGGACTCTGCCTCTGGGAGGGCACCGCAGCACTACAAATTGATTACAAGAGGAGTGCCGGGATCTTTTATATCTGTATCTATCTATCTATCTATCTATCCAAATGTCCTGAATCACTGACTCATCAACACCCAAGGGAGTGAAAAGGGATAAAATGTTTCCTCTCATCTGCGGTGCTGTTCAGTAATGAAATACGGGGAGCCATACCAACTACCAGTGATGTTTGGCAGCATTTGGGGTGGAAGTTGGAGTGGATCTCCTATTTTAATATTTTACTGTGCTGCAGGCCACCTACCTCTCAAACCACCACTGCTAAGAACGTACACTTTGACTAGGTTTTTTCTTTTTGTATACTTCACCTGATTTGGATTTTTCATTTTCTCAAACATGGCTTTTGAATGTTAAAGGTGAGATGATTCCTCACACATTGTCCCCATCAGAGGAGACTGCTCCAGTCCCTCTCCTATCTCACATGTGACACTTGGCTAATGGCTAGGGAGGTATGTGAGCTAATCATGAGGCACGTGGTGGACAACTGGGAGACTTTCCACCAGTTTGTCCACCATTGATAGGATAGGCATCGAACTGGGACATGCTGTTTCATTGTCTAAAGTCATTGCAGAACCATAAGCTGTCATTGTTTTTTGCAACCAACACAATCGGGCCTCATAGCAACATATTGAAGAGGCCCCTGTCCCAATGCTTCATGAGATACACCTCTCTGCAGCAGTTATTAATTTTATGCACCATAATAGTGCCCTAGGTCATTTTCTGAACCATAATAGTGCCTAGTTAATATTATGCCCCATAGTAGTGCCTTAGATTATTTTACAAACCATCATAGTTCCCTAGTTTACATGATGTCACATTGTAGGGCTGCCAGTACTCATTATGCAACACAGTACCCAAAATTCACATTATGACATGCAGTGTATCCAATTCATATGATGCAACATTGCAATGCTTCCTACTGTGCCACATTAGAGTACCCTACAGTTTAAATTGTGCCATGATACTGGGCCACATTTCATATTATGCCACACTTTAGTGCCTCCGTTTCCTAGTGTAAAACATTAAAGTGCACCAGTTCCTATTATGTAACATTATAGTGTTCTCCATATTACAAAGAGCAGCTCAGATTATGACTCCTCACAGTGCCCTCCAGTTCATGGTGTGCCAAATTACAGTGCCATCCAATTCAAAATATACCACATTACAGTGCCCCCTTACTATTATAACATCCACTACGCATTCCTCTCAGTGAAAATGTAATGCCACACAATTCAGGCCAACAGATCAGACCCAATTGATTAGCAGGCAGATTATGGAAATTAGTATGTAACTTTATAACCTGGGTCCAAGTCCCCCTAAACCTCTGGGCCTTGTAGCAATGGCACCCCTTGCACCCATGATAGTTATGGCTATGCAAATGACCTAGCTCTGTAGCAAACGTGCTAGACTTTATATGCCATGAGGATATTGCCTCCAGATAGCATGTTGCATAATCCAGCACTACCAAAACATACTGGTGTTCTTGAGCCAACATTTCTAGGGCCCTACTAAATCCATACTGATTAATTCATAGGGCACCTATATCAATGGTAGTGGAACAAGCAGGGCTAATTATGAGGGTTTAGGGCAGGATCTCTGGCAAATGTGGCAAGCCTCGCAATGCTTCATCACAGCCATATGTACCCCTGGCCAATCCATGTGTACCGCTGGCCAATAAGAGCTGGACCCTCTCCTGGGTTTTGGCCTCACCCAGGTGCTTCCTTCCCTAAAAAAAACAACAACCATGGGTACTCAACCCCCTTAGGCTAGGGTGCAGTTTATAGACTCCTGCAGTCTCAGGCATTCCAGCTGGATATGTCCAGGTTCCCTACATTCAAAACACATTAACCTAGCCAGCCTTAGATTCACCCAATTGATTAGCAGGCGGATTATGGAAATTAGTATGTAACTTTATAACCTGGGTCCAAGTCCCCCTAAGCCTCTTTATCCATGGTAGTTTTCACCATTGGACCCGGGCAGTTCCCAGATAACCACGGTTTTTGTCTTGCTACAATAACCCAAATCTCTCCATCAACATGGTGAGTTCCTCAGGGGTCTGCCTGCATCACCTTTTTTTGCAGACCCCAGTCCAAAGTCCAGATGCAGTGATCAATCGCCAGCAGCTCTATCATACAATGGGGTGAGTTTTCCTCCAGTTTCAACCACTTCCTCAGTAATTTGATCAAGGTGGCCGAGTTCTGACTGGAGTTTCTTTGGAGTAACGCCACTCATGGAAGCGCTGGACTCAGCCTCGTCCGGAAATGCTGGCATAGGCCAGTATCTCTGTCTTGAAGTTTGAATACGCCAATGCCTCCCTATCCTTGAGGTTCATATAAGTAGTAGACAAGTACAGTGCCAGCATCTTCATCCAGACCTCCATGGCAAATTTTACCCTCTTTGCCGTTCTCTGGAAGGTGGTGAGGTAGGCTTCTATGTCAGCTTTAGTTGTCATTTTCTGAAGTTAAGGGAGTTCATCACAGATGCTCTGGTTATTCAGTCACATGCTGTCAGCTTTACCAAGTTGCAACGGAGAAATGCACAGAGGTCAAGTATACAGGTAAGACACACATTCTCTAGCCTCCAAATACGTGAATTCCCTGGGTTTGTCAGGGTTTGTGTAGGTTACACATATATATCAGGGATGTGCGCCGTCCCCCATCATGGGTTTTGGTTTTGGATCTGTATCTCCTTCGTGTTTTTGGTCTGTATTTGGTTTTGCCAAAACTGCCCTTGCGTGTTTTGGTTTTGGATCTGTATCTTTTTTAAAACATTCATTTCCAGGCAATTCTGACCACTTCACAACTCACAATATTGTTTTGTCTGTTTGAGGCCTAAGGCTGCAGGGAGCTGGCTGGTTACTAACCGATTGAGCAACGGCACAAACACGCAGCAGTTTATAGCACATCTATGAAACATTGCCACACAGCAGTGCAGAAATGAAAAGTGGTTCCTGCTGTTTTGCCTTTCTGTTTATCATCACAGTTATCAGCAGTATTCATTTCCCCACCACCAGGGGTCGCCTGACCTCTTGTGCAATCTCAGCTGTAGTTCTGGATGCTATCAGAAGGTGCCATTCCTCCAGCCTGCTGCTGCTCCTGGATTAAGTCACAGTGTCGCCAACCTGAATGTCGCCCAGCCAGCCACCAAAATGACAGCTGCCAGCCACCAATACAAGTTATGCCTAGCAGGCCAATAACCCAGCTACTAACTCAAGTGCTGCCCTGAAAGCCACTAATCCGAGTGCTGCCTTGTCATCTTTGTTTCTAAGGGCTTCCATGGTGGCAGAGGCATAACTAGGGTCTTCGGCGCCCAGGGCAAGATGAAGTACAGCGCCCCCCAAGAAAACAAAACAGAAATATAAAGAACAGTATGTGCCCTCTCCGTAGAAGTTGGCGTGGCCATATGCTAGAAGGGGCGTGATCACTGAAAATGGGCCATGCTAACATGACACGCCACCCGTCCACCTGCCTCTCGTCACTATGGGAACATTCCTTTCCATTGCATACACACCTTACCTACATGATGGTTTCTCACAATGTGGAACCTCTGAAGAAATGCATCCTTCTTGGGAAGAAGGTCATCTTCAGTTGATATTGACTATTCATGTAAGTCACATCGCCTGGAAGATACCTGTTTGTGTAGGAATATTAACAAGATCATCATCATACAATAGCGGTTCAACCAGACACGTGCCCCCTGTGTCTCTCAGCTACACCATCATCTCCTTCCTGTATCTTTCAGCCACACCATCACCTCCCCACCGCGTCATTTCTCAGCACACCATCACCTCCGTCTGTCGTCTCTCATCACACCATCAACTCCCTGTGTAATTTCTCAGCACACCATCACCTCCCTGTCTGTCGTCTCTCAGCACACCATCACCTACCTGTGTCATTTCTCAGCACACCATCACCTCCCTGTCTGTCATCTCTCAGCACACCATCACCTCCCTGTGTCGTCTCTCAGCACACCATCACCTCCCGCTGTGTCGTCTCTTAGCACACCATCACCTTCCTGTCTGTTATCCCTCAGCACACCATCACCTCCCTGTCTGTCGTCTCTCAGCACACCATCACCTCCCTGTCTGTCATCTCTCAGCACACCATCACCTCCCCCTGCGTCATCTCTCAGCACACCATCACCTCCCTGTCTGTCGTCTCTCTGCAAACCATCACCTCCCTGTCTGTCATCTCTCAGCACACCATCACCTCCCCGTGTCGTCTCTCTGCAAACCATCGCCTCTCTGTGTCATTTCTCAGCACACCATCTCCTCCCTGTCTGTCGTCTCAGCACACCATCACCTCCCTGTCTGTCATCTCTCAGCACACCATCACCTCCCCCTGCATGGTCTCTCTGCACACCATCACCTCCCTGTGTCATTTCTCAGCACACCATCTGCACACCGTCACCTCCCTGTCTGCTGTCTTTCAGCACATCACCTCCCTGTCTGTTGTCTCTCAGCACACCATCACCTATCTGCTGTGTCATCTCTAAGCACACCATCACCTCCCTGTCTGTCATCTCTCAGCACACCATCACCTCCCCGTGTCGTCTCTCTGCAAACCATCGCCTCTCTGTGTCATTTCTCAGCACACCATCTCCTCCCTGTCTGTCGTCTCAGCACACCATCACCTCCCTGTCTGTCATCTCTCAGCACACCATCACCTCCCCCTGCATGGTCTCTCTGCACACCATCACCTCCCTGTGTCATTTCTCAGCACACCATCACCTCCCTGTCTGTCATCTCTCAGCACACTATCACCTTCCCCTGCATCGTCTCTCTGCACACCACCTCCCTGTGTCATTTCTCAGCACACCAACACCTCCCTGTATGTCGTCTCTCAACACACCATCACCTCCCCCTGTATCGTCTCTCTGCACACCATCACCTCCCTGTGTCATTTCTCAGCACACCATCACCTGTCTGTCTGTCTGTCTGTTTCTCTCAGCACACCATCACCTCCCTGTCTGTCGTCTCTCAGCACACCATCACCTCCCTGTCTGTCGTCTCTCATCACACCATCACCTCCCTGTCTGTCGTCTCTCAGCACATCACCTCCCTGTGTCATTTCTCAGCACACCATTACCTCCGTCTGTCGTCTCTAAGCACACCATCATCTCCCACTGCGTCGTCTCTCAGCACACCATCACCCAACCCCTGTGTCATCTCTCAGCACACCATCACCTCCCCACTGTGTCATTTCTCAGCACACCATCACCTATCCCCTGCGTCATCTCTAAGCACACCATCACCTCCCTGTCTGTCATCTCTCAGCACACCATCACCTCCCTGTCTGTCATCTCTCAGCACACCATCACCTCCCTGTCTATCATCTCTCAGCACACCATCACCTCCCTGTCTGTCATCTCTCAGCACACCATCACCTCCCTGTCTGTCATCTCTCAGCACACCATCACCTCTCCCTGCGTCATAGCTCAGCACACCATCACCTCCCCCTGCGTTGTCTCTCAGCACACCATCACCTCCCCCTGCATCGTCACTCAGCACACCATCACCTTCCTGTCTGTCATCTCTCAGCACACCATCACCTCTGTCTGTTGTCTATCAGTGCACCATCACCTCCCTGTCTGTCATTTCTCAGCACACCATCACCTCCCCTGCGTCGTCTCAGCACACCATCACCTATCCCCTGTGTCATTTCTCAGCACACCATCACCTCCCTGTCTGTCGTCTCTCAGCACACCATCACCTCCCCCTGCATCGTCGCTCAGCACATCACCTCCCTGTGTCATTTCTAAGCACACCATCACCTCCCTGTCTGTCATCTCTCAGCACACCATCACCTCACTCTGCATCATCTCTCTGCACACTGTCACCTCCCTGTCTGTCTTTCAGCACACCATCACCTCCCTCTCTGTTATTTCTCAGCACACCATCACCACCCTGTCTGTCATCTCTCAACACACCATCACCTCCCACTGCGTCATCTCTCAGCACACCATCATCTCCCTGTGTCATTTCTCAGCACACCATCACCTCTCTGTCTGTCGTCTCTCAGCACACCATCACCTCCCCCTGCGTTGTCTCTCAGCACATCACCTCCCTGTGTCATTTCTCAGCACACTATCACCTCCCTGTCTGTCGTCTCTCAGCACACCATCACCTCCCCCTGCATCGTCTCTCTGCACACCATCACCTCCCTGTCTGTCGTCTTTCAGCACACCATCACCTCCCTGTCTGTCATATCTCAGCACACCATCACCTCCCCCTGCATCGTCTCTCTGTACACCATCACCTCCCTGTCTGTCATCTCTCAGCACACCATCACCTCACTCTGCATCATCTCTCTACACACCATCACCTCCCTGTCTGTCTTTCAGCACACCATCACCTCCCTGTCTGTCGTCTCTCAGCACACCATCACCTCCCTGTCTGTCATCTCTCAGCACACCATCACCTCCCCCTGCGTCATTTCTCAGCACACCATCACCTCCCTGTGTCATTTCTCAGCACACCATCCCCTCTCTGTCTTTCATCTCTCAGCACACCATCACCTCCCCCTGCGTTGTCTCTCAGCACATCACCTCCCTGTGTCATTTCTCAGCACACTATCACCTCCCTGTCTGTCGTCTCTCAGCACACCATCACCTTCCCCTGCATCGTCTCTCTGCACACCATCACCACCCTGTCTGTCGTCTTTCAGCACACCATCACCTCCCCCTGCATCGTCTCTCTGCACACCATCACCTCCCTGTCTGTCGTCTTTCAGCAGACCATCACCTCCCTGTCTGTCATCTCTCAGCACACCATCACCTCACTCTGCATTATCTCTCTGCACACTATCACCTCCCTGTCTGTCTTTCAGCACACCATCACCTCCCTGTCTGTTATCTCTCAGCACACCATCACCTCCCTGTCTGTCATCTCTCAGCACACCATCACCTCCCCCTGCGTCATCTCTCAGCACACCATCACCTCCCTGTGTCATTTCTCAGCACACCATCACCTCTCTGTCTGTCATCTCTCAGCACACCATCACCTCCCCCTGCGTTGTGTCTCAGCACATCACCTCCCTGTGTCATTTCTCAGCACACTATCACCTCCCTGTCTGTCGTCTCTCAGCACACCATCACCTCCCCCTGCATCGTCTCTCTGCACACCATCACCTCCCTGTCTGTCATCTCTCAGCACACCATCACCTCCCCCTGCATCGTCTCTCTGCATACCGTCACCTCCCTGTCTGCCGTCTTTCAGCACATCACCTCCTTGTCTGTTGTCTCTCAGCACACCATCACCTATCTGCTGTGTCATCTCTAAGCACACCATCACCTCCCTGTCCGTCATCTCTCAGCACACCATCACCTCCCCGTGTCGTCTCTCTGCAAACCATCGCCTCTCTGTGTCATTTCTCAGCACACCATCTCCTCCCTGTCTGTCGTCTCAGCACACCATCACCTCCCTGTCTGTCATCTCTCAGCACACCATCACCTCCCCCTGCATGGTCTCTCTGCACACCATCACCTCCCTGTGTCATTTCTCAGCACACCATCACCTCCCTGTCTGTCATCTCTCAGCACACCATCACCTTCCCCTGCATCGTCTCTCTGCACACCACCTCCCTGTGTCATTTCTCAGCACACCATCACCTCCCTGTCTGTCGTCTCTCAACACACCATCACCTCCCCCTGCATCGTCTCTCTGCACACCATCACCTCCCTGTGTCATTTCTCAGCACACCATCACCTGTCTGTCTGTCTGTCGTCTCTCAGCACACCATCACCTCCCTGTCTGTCGTCTCTCAGCACATCACCTCCCTGTGTCATTTCTCAGCACACCATTACCTCCGTCTGTCGTCTCTCAGCACACCATCATCTCCCACTGCGTCGTCTCTCAGCACACCATCACCCAACCCCTGTGTCATCTCTCAGCACACCATCACCTCCCCACTGTGTCATTTCTCAGCACACCATCACCTATCCCCTGCGTCATCTCTAAGCACACCATCACCTCCCTGTCTGTCATCTCTCAGCACACCATCACCTCCCTGTCTGTCATCTCTCAGCACACCATCACCTCCCTGTCTGTCATCTCTCAGCACACCATCACCTACCTGTCTGTCATCTCTCAGCACACCATCACCTGTCTGTCGTCTCTCAGCACACCATTACCTCCCTTTCTATGGGGGGTATCAATTTACCCACTGTCAATGACCGCTGGGGTAATTTTATAGCCAGGGGCTATCCAAGTAGCCCTGAAGCCAGCAGTAATCAGGGATTATGTTTCAGGTCTGTCGTCTCTCAGCACACCATCGCCTCCCTTTCTGTCGTCTCTCAGCACACCATCACCTCCCCCTGCATCCTCTCTCAGCACACCATCACCTCCCTGTATCATTTTTCAGCACACCATCACCTCCCTGTCTGTCGTCTCTCAGCACACCATCACCTCCCCCTGCATCCTCTCTCAGCACACCATCACCTCCCTGTCTGTCGTCTCTCAGCACACCATCACCTCCCTGTGTCATTTCTCAGCACACCATCACCTCCCTGTCATCTCTCAGCACAGCATCACCTCCCCCTGCGTCATCTCTCTGCGCACCATCACCTCCCTGTGTCATCTCTCAGCACACCATCACCTCCCCCTGCATGGTCTCTCTGCACACCATCACCTCCCTGTGTCATTTCTCAGCACACCATCACCTCCCTGTCTGTCATCTCTCAGCACACCATCACCTTCCCCTGCATCGTCTCTCTGCACACCACCTCCCTGTGTCATTTCTCAGCACACCATCACCTCCCTGTCTGTCGTCTCTCAGCACACCATCACCTCCCTGTGTCATTTCTCAGCACACCATCACCTCCCTGTCATCTCTCTGCACACCATCAACTCCCCCTGCGTCATCTCTCTGCGCACCATCACCTCCCTGTGTCATCTCTCAGCACACCATCACCTCCCCCTGCATGGTCTCTCTGCACACCATCACCTCCCTGTGTCATCTCTCAGCACACCATCACCTTTCCCTGCATCGTCTCTCTGCACACCACCTCCCTGTGTCATTTCTCAGCACACCATCACCTCCCTGTCTGTCGTCTCTCAACACACCATCACCTCCCCCTGCATCGTCTCTCTGCACACCATCACCTCCCTGTGTCATTTCTCAGCACACCATCACCTGCCTGTCTGTCGTCTCTCAGCACACCATCACCTGTCTGTCTGTCTGTCGTCTCTCAGCACACCATCACCTCCCTGTCTGTCGTCTCTCAGCACACCATCACCTCCCTGTCTGTCGTCTCTCAGCACATCACCTCCCTGTCTCATTTCTCAGCACACCATTACCTCCGTCTGTCGTCTCTCAGCACACCATCATCTCCCACTGCGTCGTCTCTCAGCACACCATCACCCAACCCCTGTGTCATCTCTCAGCACACCATCACCTCCCCACTGTGTCATTTCTCAGCACACCATCACCTATCCCCTGCGTCATCTCTAAGCACACCATCACCTCCCTGTCTGTCATCTCTCAGCACACCATCACCTCCCTGTCTGTCATCTCTCAGCACACCATCACCTCCCTGTCTGTCATCTCTCAGCACACCATCACCTCACTGTCTGTCGTCTCTCAGCACACCATTACCTCCCTTTCTATGGGGGGTATCAATTTACCCACTGTCAATGACCGCTGGGGTAATTTTATAGCCAGGGGCTATCCAATTAGCCCTGATGCCAGTAGTAATCAGGGATTATGTTTCAGGTCTGTCGTCTCTCAGCACACCATCGCCTCCCTTTCTGTCGTCTCTCAGCACACCATCACCTCCACCTGCATCGTCTCTCAGCACACCATCACCTCCCTGTGTCATTTTTCAGCACACAATCACCTCCCTGTCTGTCGTCTCTCAGCACACCATCACCTCCCCCTGCATTGTCTCTCAGCACAGCATCACCTCCCTGTCTGTCGTCTCTCAGCACTCCATCACCTACCTGTGTCATTTCTCAGCACACCATCACCTCCCTGTCATCTCTCAGCACGGCATCACCTCCCCCTGCGTCATCTCTCTGCGCACCATCACCTCCCTGTGTCATTTCTCAGCACACCATCACCTCCCTGTCTGTTGTCTCTTAGAAGACCATCACCTCCCCCTGCATTGTCTCTCAGCACACCATCACCTCCCCCTGCGTCATCTCTCAGCACACCATCACCTCCCTGTGTCATTTCTCAGCACACCATCACCTCTCTGTCTGTCATCTCTCAGCACACCATCAC
This sequence comes from Pseudophryne corroboree, assembly GCF_028390025.1. Classification (NCBI taxonomy): domain Eukaryota; kingdom Metazoa; phylum Chordata; class Amphibia; order Anura; family Myobatrachidae; genus Pseudophryne; species Pseudophryne corroboree. Next base: position 463,281,781 of record NC_086449.1, read on the forward strand.
CTCCCCCTGCGTTGTGTCTCAGCACATCACCTCCCTGTGTCATTTCTCAGCACACTATCACCTCCCTGTCTGTCGTCTCTCAGCACACCATCACCTCCCCCTGCATCGTCTCTCTGCACACCATCACCTCCCTGTCTGTCATCTCTCAGCACACCATCACCTCCCCCTGCATCGTCTCTCTGCACACCGTCACCTCCCTGTCTGCCGTCTTTCAGCACATCACCTCCTTGTCTGTTGTCTCTCAGCACACCATCACCTATCTGCTGTGTCATCTCTAAGCACACCATCACCTCCCTGTCCGTCATCTCTCAGCACACCATCACCTCCCCGTGTCGTCTCTCTGCAAACCATCGCCTCTCTGTGTCATTTCTCAGCACACCATCTCCTCCCTGTCTGTCGTCTCAGCACACCATCACCTCCCTGTCTGTCATCTCTCAGCACACCATCACCTCCCCCTGCATGGTCTCTCTGCACACCATCACCTCCCTGTGTCATTTCTCAGCACACCATCACCTCCCTGTCTGTCATCTCTCAGCACACCATCACCTTCCCCTGCATCGTCTCTCTGCACACCACCTCCCTGTGTCATTTCTCAGCACACCATGACCTCCCTGTCTGTCGTCTCTCAACACACCATCACCTCCCCCTGCATCGTCTCTCTGCACACCATCACCTCCCTGTGTCATTTCTCAGCACACCATCACCTGTCTGTCTGTCGTCTCTCAGCACACCATCACCTCCCTGTCTGTCGTCTCTCAGCACATCACCTCCCTGTGTCATTTCTCAGCACACCATTACCTCCGTCTGTCGTCTCTCAGCACACCATCATCTCCCACTGCGTCGTCTCTCAGCACACCATCACCCAACCCCTGTGTCATCTCTCAGCACACCATCACCTCCCCACTGTGTCATTTCTCAGCACACTATCACCTATCCCCTGCGTCATCTCTAAGCACACCATCACCTCCCTGTCTGTCATCTCTCAGCACACCATCACCTCCCTGTCTGTCATCTCTCAGCACACCATCACCTCCCTGTCTGTCATCTCTCAGCACACCATCACCTCCCTGTCTGTCATCTCTCAGCACACCATCACCTGTCTGTCGTCTCTCAGCACACCATTACCTCCCTTTCTATGGGGGGTATCAATTTACCCACTGTCAATGACCGCTGGGGTAATTTTATAGCCAGGGGCTATCCAAGTAGCCCTGAAGCCAGCAGTAATCAGGGATTATGTTTCAGGTCTGTCGTCTCTCAGCACACCATCGCCTCCCTTTCTGTCGTCTATCAGCACACCATCACCTCCACCTGCATCGTCTCTCAGCACACCATCACCTCCCTGTATCATTTTTAAGCACACCATCACCTCCCTGTCTGTCGTCTCTCAGCACACCATCACCTCCCCCTGCGTCCTCTCTCAGCACACCATCACCTCCCTGTCTGTCGTCTCTCAGCACACCATCACCTCCCCCTGCATCCTCTCTCAGCACACCATCACCTCGCTTTCTGTCGTCTCTCAGCACACCATCACCTCCCTGTCTGTCGTCTCTCAGCACACCATCACCTCCCTGTGTCATTTCTCAGCACACCATCACCTCCCTGTCATCTCTCAGCACAGCATCACCTCCCCCTGCGTCATCTCTCTGCGCACCATCACCTCCCTGTGTCATCTCTCAGCACACCATCACCTCCCCCTGCATGGTCTCTCTGCACACCATCACCTCCCTGTGTCATTTCTCAGCACACCATCACCTCCCTGTCTGTCATCTCTCAGCACACCATCACCTTCCCCTGCATCGTCTCTCTGCACACCACCTCCCTGTGTCATTTCTCAGCACACCATCACCTCCCTGTCTGTCGTCTCTCAGCACACCATCACCTCCCTGTGTCATTTCTCAGCACACCATCACCTCCCTGTCATCTCTCTGCACACCATCACCTCCCCCTGCGTCATCTCTCTGCGCACCATCACCTCCCTGTGTCATCTCTCAGCACACCATCACCACCCCCTGCATGGTCTCTCTGCACACCATCACCTCCCTGTGTCATCTCTCAGCACACCATCACCTTTCCCTGCATCGTCTCTCTGCACACCACCTCCCTGTGTCATTTCTCAGCACACCCTCACCTCCCTGTCTGTCGTCTCTCAACACACCATCACCTCCCCCTGCATCGTCTCTCTGCACACCATCACCTCCCTGTGTCATTTCTCAGCACACCATCACCTGCCTGTCTGTCGTCTCTCAGCACACCATCACCTGTCTGTCTGTCTGTCTGTCGTCTCTCAGCACACCATCACCTCCCTGTCTGTCGTCTCTCAGCACACCATCACCTCCCTGTCTGTCGTCTCTCAGCACATCACCTCCCTGTGTCATTTCTCAGCACACCATTACCTCCGTCTGTCGTCTCTCAGCACACCATCATCTCCCACTGCGTCGTCTCTCAGCACACCATCACCCAACCCCTGTGTCATCTCTCAGCACACCATCACCTCCCCACTGTGTCATTTCTCAGCACACCATCACCTATCCCCTGCGTCATCTCTAAGCACACCATCACCTCCCTGTCTGTCATCTCTCAGCACACCATCACCTCCCTGTCTGTCATCTCTCAGCACACCATCACCTCCCTGTCTGTCATCTCTCAGCACACCATCACCTCCCTGTCTGTTGTCTCTCAGCACACCATTACCTCCCTTTCTATGGGGGGTATCAATTTACCCACTGTCAATGACCGCTGGGGTAATTTTATAGCCAGGGGCTATCCAATTAGCCCTGATGCCAGCAGTAATCAGGGATTATGTTTCAGGTCTGTCGTCTCTCAGCACACCATCGCCTCCCTTTCTGTCATCTCTCAGCACACCATCACCCAACCCCTGTGTCATCTCTCAGCACACCATCACCTCCCCACTGTGTCATTTCTCAGCACACCATCACCTATCCCCTGCGTCATCTCTAAGCACACCATCACCTCCCTGTCTGTCATCTCTCAGCACACCATCACCTCCCTGTCTGTCATCTCTCAGCACACCATCACCTCCCTGTCTGTCATCTCTCAGCACACCATCACCTACCTGTCTGTCATCTCTCAGCACACCATCACCTGTCTGTCGTCTCTCAGCACACCATTACCTCCCTTTCTATGGGGGGTATCAATTTACCCACTGTCAATGACCGCTGGGGTAATTTTATAGCCAGGGGCTATCCAAGTAGCCCTGAAGCCAGCAGTAATCAGGGATTATGTTTCAGGTCTGTCGTCTCTCAGCACACCATCGCCTCCCTTTCTGTCGTCTCTCAGCACACCATCACCTCCCCCTGCATCCTCTCTCAGCACACCATCACCTCCCTGTATCATTTTTCAGCACACCATCACCTCCCTGTCTGTCGTCTCTCAGCACACCATCACCTCCCCCTGCATCCTCTCTCAGCACACCATCACCTCCCTGTCTGTCGTCTCTCAGCACACCATCACCTCCCTGTGTCATTTCTCAGCACACCATCACCTCCCTGTCATCTCTCAGCACAGCATCACCTCCCCCTGCGTCATCTCTCTGCGCACCATCACCTCCCTGTGTCATCTCTCAGCACACCATCACCTCCCCCTGCATGGTCTCTCTGCACACCATCACCTCCCTGTGTCATTTCTCAGCACACCATCACCTCCCTGTCTGTCATCTCTCAGCACACCATCACCTTCCCCTGCATCGTCTCTCTGCACACCACCTCCCTGTGTCATTTCTCAGCACACCATCACCTCCCTGTCTGTCGTCTCTCAGCACACCATCACCTCCCTGTGTCATTTCTCAGCACACCATCACCTCCCTGTCATCTCTCTGCACACCATCAACTCCCCCTGCGTCATCTCTCTGCGCACCATCACCTCCCTGTGTCATCTCTCAGCACACCATCACCTCCCCCTGCATGGTCTCTCTGCACACCATCACCTCCCTGTGTCATCTCTCAGCACACCATCACCTTTCCCTGCATCGTCTCTCTGCACACCACCTCCCTGTGTCATTTCTCAGCACACCATCACCTCCCTGTCTGTCGTCTCTCAACACACCATCACCTCCCCCTGCATCGTCTCTCTGCACACCATCACCTCCCTGTGTCATTTCTCAGCACACCATCACCTGCCTGTCTGTCGTCTCTCAGCACACCATCACCTGTCTGTCTGTCTGTCGTCTCTCAGCACACCATCACCTCCCTGTCTGTCGTCTCTCAGCACACCATCACCTCCCTGTCTGTCGTCTCTCAGCACATCACCTCCCTGTCTCATTTCTCAGCACACCATTACCTCCGTCTGTCGTCTCTCAGCACACCATCATCTCCCACTGCGTCGTCTCTCAGCACACCATCACCCAACCCCTGTGTCATCTCTCAGCACACCATCACCTCCCCACTGTGTCATTTCTCAGCACACCATCACCTATCCCCTGCGTCATCTCTAAGCACACCATCACCTCCCTGTCTGTCATCTCTCAGCACACCATCACCTCCCTGTCTGTCATCTCTCAGCACACCATCACCTCCCTGTCTGTCATCTCTCAGCACACCATCACCTCACTGTCTGTCGTCTCTCAGCACACCATTACCTCCCTTTCTATGGGGGGTATCAATTTACCCACTGTCAATGACCGCTGGGGTAATTTTATAGCCAGGGGCTATCCAATTAGCCCTGATGCCAGTAGTAATCAGGGATTATGTTTCAGGTCTGTCGTCTCTCAGCACACCATCGCCTCCCTTTCTGTCGTCTCTCAGCACACCATCACCTCCACCTGCATCGTCTCTCAGCACACCATCACCTCCCTGTGTCATTTTTCAGCACACAATCACCTCCCTGTCTGTCGTCTCTCAGCACACCATCACCTCCCCCTGCATTGTCTCTCAGCACAGCATCACCTCCCTGTCTGTCGTCTCTCAGCACTCCATCACCTACCTGTGTCATTTCTCAGCACACCATCACCTCCCTGTCATCTCTCAGCACGGCATCACCTCCCCCTGCGTCATCTCTCTGCGCACCATCACCTCCCTGTGTCATTTCTCAGCACACCATCACCTCCCTGTCTGTTGTCTCTTAGAAGACCATCACCTCCCCCTGCATTGTCTCTCAGCACACCATCACCTCCCCCTGCGTCATCTCTCAGCACACCATCACCTCCCTGTGTCATTTCTCAGCACACCATCACCTCTCTGTCTGTCATCTCTCAGAACACCATCACCTCCCCCTGCGTTGTGTCTCAGCACATCACCTCCCTGTGTCATTTCTCAGCACACTATCACCTCCCTGTCTGTCGTCTCTCAGCACACCATCACCTCCCCCTGCATCGTCTCTCTGCACACCATCACCTCCCTGTCTGTCATCTCTCAGCACACCATCACCTCCCCCTGCATCGTCTCTCTGCACACCGTCACCTCCCTGTCTGCCGTCTTTCAGCACATCACCTCCTTGTCTGTTGTCTCTCAGCACACCATCACCTATCTGCTGTGTCATCTCTAAGCACACCATCACCTCCCTGTCCGTCATCTCTCAGCACACCATCACCTCCCCGTGTCGTCTCTCTGCAAACCATCGCCTCTCTGTGTCATTTCTCAGCACACCATCTCCTCCCTGTCTGTCGTCTCAGCACACCATCACCTCCCTGTCTGTCATCTCTCAGCACACCATCACCTCCCCCTGCATGGTCTCTCTGCACACCATCACCTCCCTGTGTCATTTCTCAGCACACCATCACCTCCCTGTCTGTCATCTCTCAGCACACCATCACCTTCCCCTGCATCGTCTCTCTGCACACCACCTCCCTGTGTCATTTCTCAGCACACCATGACCTCCCTGTCTGTCGTCTCTCAACACACCATCACCTCCCCCTGCATCGTCTCTCTGCACACCATCACCTCCCTGTGTCATTTCTCAGCACACCATCACCTGTCTGTCTGTCGTCTCTCAGCACACCATCACCTCCCTGTCTGTCGTCTCTCAGCACATCACCTCCCTGTGTCATTTCTCAGCACACCATTACCTCCGTCTGTCGTCTCTCAGCACACCATCATCTCCCACTGCGTCGTCTCTCAGCACACCATCACCCAACCCCTGTGTCATCTCTCAGCACACCATCACCTCCCCACTGTGTCATTTCTCAGCACACTATCACCTATCCCCTGCGTCATCTCTAAGCACACCATCACCTCCCTGTCTGTCATCTCTCAGCACACCATCACCTCCCTGTCTGTCATCTCTCAGCACACCATCACCTCCCTGTCTGTCATCTCTCAGCACACCATCACCTCCCTGTCTGTCATCTCTCAGCACACCATCACCTGTCTGTCGTCTCTCAGCACACCATTACCTCCCTTTCTATGGGGGGTATCAATTTACCCACTGTCAATGACCGCTGGGGTAATTTTATAGCCAGGGGCTATCCAAGTAGCCCTGAAGCCAGCAGTAATCAGGGATTATGTTTCAGGTCTGTCGTCTCTCAGCACACCATCGCCTCCCTTTCTGTCGTCTATCAGCACACCATCACCTCCACCTGCATCGTCTCTCAGCACACCATCACCTCCCTGTATCATTTTTAAGCACACCATCACCTCCCTGTCTGTCGTCTCTCAGCACACCATCACCTCCCCCTGCGTCCTCTCTCAGCACACCATCACCTCCCTGTCTGTCGTCTCTCAGCACACCATCACCTCCCCCTGCATCCTCTCTCAGCACACCATCACCTCGCTTTCTGTCGTCTCTCAGCACACCATCACCTCCCTGTCTGTCGTCTCTCAGCACACCATCACCACCCTGTGTCATTTCTCAGCACACCATCACCTCCCTGTCATCTCTCAGCACAGCATCACCTCCCCCTGCGTCATCTCTCTGCGCACCATCACCTCCCTGTGTCATCTCTCAGCACACCATCACCTCCCCCTGCATGGTCTCTCTGCACACCATCACCTCCCTGTGTCATTTCTCAGCACACCATCACCTCCCTGTCTGTCATCTCTCAGCACACCATCACCTTCCCCTGCATCGTCTCTCTGCACACCACCTCCCTGTGTCATTTCTCAGCACACCATCACCTCCCTGTCTGTCGTCTCTCAGCACACCATCACCTCCCTGTGTCATTTCTCAGCACACCATCACCTCCCTGTCATCTCTCTGCACACCATCACCTCCCCCTGCGTCATCTCTCTGCGCACCATCACCTCCCTGTGTCATCTCTCAGCACACCATCACCACCCCCTGCATGGTCTCTCTGCACACCATCACCTCCCTGTGTCATCTCTCAGCACACCATCACCTTTCCCTGCATCGTCTCTCTGCACACCACCTCCCTGTGTCATTTCTCAGCACACCCTCACCTCCCTGTCTGTCGTCTCTCAACACACCATCACCTCCCCCTGCATCGTCTCTCTGCACACCATCACCTCCCTGTGTCATTTCTCAGCACACCATCACCTGCCTGTCTGTCGTCTCTCAGCACACCATCACCTGTCTGTCTGTCTGTCTGTCGTCTCTCAGCACACCATCACCTCCCTGTCTGTCGTCTCTCAGCACACCATCACCTCCCTGTCTGTCGTCTCTCAGCACATCACCTCCCTGTGTCATTTCTCAGCACACCATTACCTCCGTCTGTCGTCTCTCAGCACACCATCATCTCCCACTGCGTCGTCTCTCAGCACACCATCACCCAACCCCTGTGTCATCTCTCAGCACACCATCACCTCCCCACTGTGTCATTTCTCAGCACACCATCACCTATCCCCTGCGTCATCTCTAAGCACACCATCACCTCCCTGTCTGTCATCTCTCAGCACACCATCACCTCCCTGTCTGTCATCTCTCAGCACACCATCACCTCCCTGTCTGTCATCTCTCAGCACACCATCACCTCCCTGTCTGTTGTCTCTCAGCACACCATTACCTCCCTTTCTATGGGGGGTATCAATTTACCCACTGTCAATGACCGCTGGGGTAATTTTATAGCCAGGGGCTATCCAATTAGCCCTGATGCCAGCAGTAATCAGGGATTATGTTTCAGGTCAGTCGTCTCTCAGCACACCATCGCCTCCCTTTCTGTCATCTCTCAGCACACCATCACCTCCACCTGCATCGTCTCTCAGCACACCATCACCTCCCTGTGTCATTTTTCAGCACACAATCACCTCCCTGTCTGTCGTCTCTCAGCACACCATCACCTCCCCCTGCATTGTCTCTCAGCACAGCATCACCTCCCTGTCTGTCGTCTCTCAGCACTCCATCACCTACCTGTGTCATTTCTCAGCACACCATCACCTCCCTGTCATCTCTCAGCACGGCATCACCTCCCCCTGCGTCATCTCTCTGCGCACCATCACCTCCCTGTGTCATTTCTCAGCACACCATCACCTCCCTGTCTGTTGTCTCTTAGAAGACCATCACCTCCCCCTGCATTGTCTCTCAGCACACCATCACCTCCCCCTGCGTCGTCTCTCAGCACATCACCTCCCTGTGTAATTTCTCAGCACACTATCACCTCCCTATCTGTCATCTCTCAGCACACCATCACCTCCCCCTGCGTCGTCTCTCAGCACACCATCACCTCCCTATCTGTCGTCTCTCATCACACCATCACCTCCCACTGCGTCGTCTCTCAGCACATCACCTCCCTGTCATTTCTCAGCACACCTTCACCTCCGTCTGTCGTCTCTAAGCACACCATCACCTCCCCACTGTGTCATCTCTCAGCACACCATCACCTATCCCCTGCGTCATCTCTAAGTACACCATCACCTCCCTGTATGTCGTCTCTCAGCACACCATCACCTCCCTGTCTGTCATCTCTCAGCACACCATCACCTCCCCCTGCATCGTCTCTCTGCACACCATCACCTCCCTGTGTCATTTCTCAGCACACCATCACCTGCCTGTCTGTCGTCTCTCAGCACACCATCACCTGTCTGTCTGTCTGTCGTCTCTCAGCACACCATCACCTCCCTGTCTGTCGTCTCTCAGCACACCATCACCTCCCTGTCTGTCGTCTCTCAGCACATCACCTCCCTGTCTCATTTCTCAGCACACCATTACCTCCGTCTGTCGTCTCTCAGCACACCATCACCTCCCCCTGCATTGTCTCTCAGCACAGCATCACCTCCCTGTCTGTCGTCTCTCAGCACTCCATCACCTACCTGTGTCATTTCTCAGCACACCATCACCTCCCTGTCATCTCTCAGCACGGCATCACCTCCCCCTGCGTCATCTCTCTGCGCACCATCACCTCCCTGTGTCATTTCTCAGCACACCATCACCTCCCTGTCTGTTGTCTCTTAGAAGACCATCACCTCCCCCTGCATTGTCGCTCAGCACACCATCACCTCCCCCTGCGTCGTCTCTCAGCACATCACCTCCCTGTGTAATTTCTCAGCACACTATCACCTCCCTATCTGTCATCTCTCAGCACACCATCACCTCCCCCTGCGTCGTCTCTCAGCACACCATCACCTCCCTATCTGTCGTCTCTCATCACACCATCACCTCCCACTGCGTCGTCTCTCAGCACATCACCTCCCTGTCATTTCTCAGCACACCATCACCTCCGTCTGTCGTCTCTAAGCACACCATCACCTCCCCACTGTGTCATCTCTCAGCACACCATCACCTATCCCCTGCGTCATCTCTAAGTACACCATCACCTCTCCCTGCGTCGTTTCTCAGCACACCATCACCTGTCTGTCTTTCGTCTCTCATCACACCATCACCTCCCCGTGTCGTCTCTCAGCACACCATCAGCACGCATTGTCTCCCCCATCATTCTATGGGGGTATTCAGTTACCCACTGTCAATGACTGCTGGGGTAATTTTATAGCCAGGGGCTATCCAATTAGCCCTGATGCCAGCACTAATCAGGGATTATGTTTCAGATGCCTCATGCATCCAAAGCATAATCCGCGATAAGTGTCCTGCTGGAGCTGCGATAACACATGGGATTGGGGACATATCCCCATTCCCATTATCGCATGATCGGGGGTCCGATTTTGGCGATAAAAACAGCCTGTAATTGGATATCGTGATAATGACCATTGGATATTAATCACGATAACCGTCCATTTTTACCAGCCGGGGCTAATTGGATACCCACCTACTGTACATCTCTCTGTCGTTTCCCCACCTTCACTCTTTGCTTCACTGTGTCCTACCACACCTTATTGTATGCATCCGTGTGTATCCCCCTCCCCCTTCTTTCTTTGCCTCTCTGTGACCTCCCCACCCCCTATTCTATGCCTCTTCCTGTGTGCCTAGTGTTTCAACCCCTCCCCTCTCAGTAGGGATCTGGCGGCGATGGTGAGGACTGGCGGCAGACAGAAGCTCAGGGAGTGTGATGCTGGCATCGCGATCACACTCCCGGCAGCAGCCCTAGCAAGGAGGGAGGCTAGGAGCTGTTGCAGTAATACTGCCGAGCACCACGGCGGGACTTGTTCTGCAGTGGTTGCGGGCAGGGGGTGCGGAAGCGGCTGCAAGCGGTGAGGTGGGTGCATGGGCGGGTGCGATGCCCTGGGCGGCGCCCCCCTCAGCTGTGACTGCAACGGCTCCCAGGGCTGAAATTCTGAGTCTCGTCCAGTCTGCCAAGGTTCTGAGTGTCAACAAGATGCCATCATTTGTGTTCTACCTTTTGAGTGGTGAGAATTTTGCTTAGTATTATCCCTTAGAAGGGAGGCACTGACATGATTCCCAGGAATATTTATTCCTGATCACCATAGGTCACCGGATAGCTTGTGCAATCTGAGCTGCAGGTATGGAAGCTTCCAGTGGCGCTGCTCTTCTGTTCTCCAGGCAAGTGTCCGTTAACTACCTATTTATCACCAGCATGGATTACACCTGACATCTCACTATTTAAGTCAGACTGATCCAGCACTCATGGCTGGATCATCATTTGTCTTTTGATTCTTGTTTTGCTATGAACTCCTGTGTTTCTTGTGCCTGCCAATTCGCAGAAGGAACTTATGACTACTAATCAGGTTTGCCAATGTGATCACTCTGAACTCTGATTACATTTCCTGCAGTTACCAGTTTGATTTGTATATATTCTGGATTTAATGTATTTTTCTTGTGCCTGTATACCAGTTTCGAATTTTTTTTATTTTATTACGTTATTTATATACCACACACATATTCCGCAGCGCTTTACAGAGAATATTTTGCTCATTCACATCAGTCCCTCCCTGCCCCAGTTGACCTTACAATCCATATTCCCTATCACACGTACACACATTCACGCTAGGGTTAATTTTGTTGGTGAACCAATTAACCTACCAGTATATTTTTGGATTGTGGGAGGAAACCGGAGAGCCCGGAGGAAACCCACGCAAGTACGGGGAGAATATACAAACTCCAAACAGTTAGAACCATGATGGGAATCGAACCCATGACCTCACTGCTGTGAGGCAGTAATGCTAACCATTACATCATCCGTACTGTCCATATTATTGTGTGTAAATTTTCAAACTCTGTGACCTTGTGAAGCTCATTCAGGTGCAGTTGCAAAGCGGCTATTGTACGCACATTGGTCAATGTTTCCTTATTGTGCATGCATTTGAGCCGCAGTGAGCACATGCAGTGATTTAATTGCTATAGCAGTTGCAATGAGGAATTAGTTGCAAAGTGAGCGGAATGAAGACAGCATTTGGGGGTGGTCGGCCAAATGCAGGCATGTCATATATGTTCAGACTGTGTTTTCTGGGCGTGCATAAAGTAGCAGTTGCGCTCTTACCTGTTACTGGAGAGCCTTCAGCATCTTGGCCTGTTGGTCTTCAGAGGCACTCAGAACATGTTCCAATTTGTGAAAATGGTACCAATGTATCAGCAATTATACGCTGTTAGACTGAATGATGCGACTGCAGTGGGCATCCTTATTCTCAGGCTAGCTTCTGCCCATATTAGCATACAATCACTATTGTGTACAACAAAAGATAGCAACAGCAGCAGCAAAAACAACCTCACCTGAATGAGCCTCCTTGTGCCACCACACCCAGGGGGTTCCAGACAGTTATTCAGACAGATATTACCCGTACTCAGTAGAGTGGAATACAGGGAGAGTCACCTCGCTTCCAGGACCGACAATACGTTAGCGAACGCTGAGTGGATCCAGATGCTACTAATGTACACTGCCGCTCCATGAACCTATAGTAAACACAGACGCTCGGTGAACACAGACGCACTCGTCACACAGCCGCCTATGCTGCGACTGGGTCCCCTTCATGTACAGCGTCTGAGACGGAAGCGGGAAACAGTTCATGGTGGGAGACTCAGAGTAAACTGGTCATGAACTCGGGGAAAGGGGCGACCAGGAGAGCATCTGACTCCCCCTGCTGACATCAACCCTAGTGATCACGGCCTCATACTATTCCTGGAGCCTCTGATTCCTAAGGCCTAGCGCTGGTGCACCCGAGGTGGCAGCCGCATCAGAGACTGCTTGGTAGTCTCCTCCCAAAACAGTGCGGCTGTGTCCGTATTTTCCTTCTAAGCGGAACCGATGCCTTACCTTCTCCCCGTGCTCCGGCCACAGCCTGGTAACGTCTGCTGGACCTGCTAGTATATCCGACACAGGCGCCCACCATACAGCACTGTACTCGTGGGTAAGCGTTGTCGCGACCCGGCGGGGAGTTGTTGGAGCCACTCTTTCTAAGGTACGTATAAGATGCTTTTTAGAAAGATCACTCAAAGAAAAAATAGTCAGACTATAAAAATAAAATAAGAAAGCTTATGGCTGCTAAAAACTACCAGCCCTCTGACCATGGTCCAGCTCCTGCCGCACCAAACAAAAAACTGATTTGCCTGAGCCAGGAGGCGGGGATATATGGACAGGCCCGTTGCATGCTGGGAGGCAGAAAAGCTTTGACTGGTGCAAATCCGCTGTCGCTTCATATCCCAATGTTATCCTGTGGATAACCTGTGGAACCTGCCGGAGAAATATATATATAAAATACACAATATTGTACATGGATTCTGTGCCTAATTCAGTATGCATTTGTGATGTGATCTCATATGGGATGAAAATTGGGACCGTTGGTCGCAATATTCATCTGCGATGGCAAGATGGGTAAGCCTTAGCTTACTCAGGCTTGCCGTCGCAGTGCAGCCTGTGAGGCCAAGGAAACTGAGTCTGGGACACAGTCCTTGGCCTCTCCGCTCCTTCAAAATTGGGGCATCACGCCCCATTTTCCACCTGCTACTCCCACCCCCATACCTCCCTCCGAATGCCTGTCAATCAGGCAGCGGTGTGAGCAGTGCCAGATTAAGGTCCTCATAGGCCTGGAGCTGAAATTTATGAAGGGCCTATTGTGCGCCGCCACAAGGGGTGTGACCAGCATGTGTGGGCGTGGCTATGGTTATGGGGGTGTGGACAGTTCTGCATACTTATATTTATTTGTGTGTGTATGTATGTGTGTGAAACAGAAAAATCTCAGTGTTTAAATTATTATATACAATAATTATTTTATTAAGAGGGGAGAAAAAGAGCATAAGAACAGTGGAAGATGGGAGGAAGACAGGAGGATGAATAGGGTCTAGATGGGAGGAAGACGGGCGAGAAACAGGAGGGAGAATAGGGGCTAGATATGAGGAAGACAGGAGAGAGACAGGGAGGAGAATAGGGTCTAGATGGGAGGAAGACGTGAGGGAGACGGGGGGGGGGGAACAGTAGGAGATGGGAGGGAGAAGGGAAGATGGCAGGAAGAAGGGAGGGAGATAGGAGGAAGAATAGGGGAAGATGGGAGGAAGAAGGGAGGGGAGACAGGTGAAAGAACAGGGGAAGATGGGATGAAGAACAGGGGTTAGATGGGAGGAAGACAGGAGGGAGATATCGGGAAGAACAATGGAAGATGGGAGGAAGAAGGGGAAGAACAGTCTGGTGACAGGGGAGGGGATCGGCCTGGTGAGGTAGGAGCGGGGATTAGCCTAGTGAGGGGGGTTAGCATGGTGGACGGGGTTTAGTCTGGTGAGGGGGGTTTAGCCTGGTGATAGGGGGAGGGGTGATTTGTCTGGAGGGGGGTTAGCCTGGTGACAGGGCGAGGATGGGGGATTAGGCTGGTGAGGAGGGGGGCTTAGCCTTGAACGGGGAGGAAGGGGATTAATTTGGTGAGGGGGTTTAGCCTGGTGATGGGGAGGAGGGGGATTAGCCTGGTGACAGGGGTATTAGTTTGGTGAGGGGGGGCAGGTTAGCCTCGTGACAGGGGGATTAGGCTGGTAAAGGGGGATTATGGAGGGATTAGCATGGTGGGGGGTAGCCTGGTAACAGGGGGAGGAGGAGTGAGTAGTCTGGAGGGTGGGTTAGCCTGATGACAGTGGGAGGGGGGTGTTTACTGGTGACAGTTGGGATTAGTTTGGTGGAGGGGGGGTTAGCCTGGTGACAGGGTGAGGAGGGGGATTAGTTTGGTGAGGGGTGGGGGGGTTAGCCTGGTGACAGGGTGAGGAGGGGTTAGCCTAGTGACAGGGCGATGAGAAGGGATTAGTCTGGTTAGGAGGGAGGAGGGGGAATTGCAGGAGGAACATTCACTGCATAATGCAGAGCTCTGGCTATATAATATATTCTGTGTATTACCTGACTGATGGTGACTCCAGTAATGCAGGAATAGGGGGCTCAGGTTTATCTGACCAGCACCAGACACAGTGTTAGTAAAACAGGAGGCCAGACCTCCCGTGGCCGCCAATTGCCGCACAGCCATGGGCCGCTCGGCATCTGGAGGGAAGCGCCGAGCACCGCGGAAGCCGCCATAGTCGAGGATGGAGCCTGACCTTCCAGACATGCTGGGGGCGTGGTCCAGGCACCCTTCTCATGATGGTGCCATATCAGCCGCGTACGCGGTGTAATACAACCGCTATAATATTAAGTCAGACCCTGATGACCCCATCCCACTCATCCCCTCAAGGCACATCTCTACACAGCGGCGGTGCCAGCAGCAGCAAAATAGTGCTGCTGGATACTTGCAGTGCACAGCAGCGCCCGCCAATAAATGGAGGTGCGGGTGGGGTGGATCTCTAACTGTGCCCACTGACCAGACTGCAGCATCACTGACAGGCTGTTGTAGCAGGATTTTTTTTGTTCTCGTATACAGCAGCACAGCAGTATGCATTTGCTCTGGGCCTGTTTTGCTGGGGGGGGGGGGGGGGGGGGTGGCTGGAGCTGCAGCTCCATCAGCCCCATTATTAATCCGGCCCTGCACATGCACAGAATAGGTCCTGTACATGCGTAGTTTCCAGACCATCAGGAAACTGTAGAGAGGATCGAAGGAGCGATCCTTACTGAATTAAGCCCTATATTCATTACAAAACATGGACAAAGTTAAGTTGTTTTCCAAAATGACAATTCTTTTCTTGAGTTTTTGTCATCTGTCTTGCTCAGTTTACGCCATTTGTGGAATCACAATTGAAAATTGTATCATTGCTAGCCATGATTTCAGGAGAAACAGTACTTTTTTGTAAATCATACAGTTGTATAGTATTCCTAAAATAAATAGGCAGTACCACAGATTATCACCAGATGGCATTAACATCTCCATTCTAATGCACAAACACAACATATATACTGTACATACACGCACACACATTAATTTTACTGTCATGTGATTTCAGGTCTGTAGAAACAGAACATGTATTTTAGATAAACGACATCATGTTTGGCCACAACTTGCTCTTTTTTTTAATACATGTGCACATCTTTATGTGTTCCACATATGTTCTTCATGGCAAGCTGCACTTGCGACTCTTTATCTGATGGGGGAGGGAATGAGGGATGGAGGGGGCATGTAGACATGGTGAAAGTACAGTAGGGGTCTGTTGTCAACATATTGATGAGAATTGCACATAAGAGTGCTGATGAAAAATGCACTTGTCTGAAAGGACATGAATTATACGTGCTCAAACCCTGGTGCAATAGTGAAATAATAGTGATCTCCTCCTGTTACTTCTAGAGTGATGGAGGTGTAATTGCTACCTATGCAGGGTCCATAGTGTTAGCAAGGGGTCAGCCATCTACATTTCATACAGGCAATGTCAGGAGGAAGATAATCCCCTTTCTAGCTGCTCCACCAACTCCCTCCCCACTACCCTTCTCCTCCTGCCTCCATTGCCCTCCTCTGCCCTGCACCCAGCTCCTACAATGTGTGGCTTAGTTACTGTGGGCTGGCCCCTCCCCTTGACCAGTCCTGCACCCTTCTCACCTCCAGGGCCGGCGCTACCATTAGGCAGCACTGATGCAACAACAAAATAATAAAGGAAGTGACTGTGCTCACTATGAAGAATGCAAGGGGAACTCATTCCCTACTCACCCAGTGTCGGACCCAGGGCCGAAACTAGGGGGGGGCTAGGGGGGCAGGCGACCTGGGCGCCAGATTGGAGGGGGCGCCGAGACCCCCTAACACCCGCCGCGGCACATACTTTTAAACCCCCTTCTCCCGAGTGCCCAGCTCGGGGGGCGGGGTTTCGCGGAATGACGCGATTGCGTCGTGACGTCACGGCGCAAACGCGTCATTCCACGAAACCCCGCCGGAGGAGGGAGAAGGGGGAGCCCGGAGCCGCGCAGACGAGGAGGGAGAGGCGGCTGAAGAGCGGCGAGAACCGCCTCAAATGTAAGTCAGCCCCTCTCCCTTCCTCTCTCTCTCTCTCCCTCCACCACCTGCCGCAATGTGTAAAATGGGGACCTGTGCCTGCCGCTATGTGTAAAATGGGGACCTGTGCCTGCCGCTATGTGTAAAATGGGGACCTGTGCCTGCCGCTATGTGTAAAATGGGGACACTTGCCAGCGTACTGTGTAAAATGGGGACCTGTGCCTGCCGCTATGTGTAAAATGGGGACACTTGCCAGCGTACTGTGTAAAATGGGGACCTGTGCCTGCCGCAATGTGTAAAATGGGGACACTTGCCAGCGTACTGTGTAAAATGGGGACCTGTGCCTGCCGCTATGTGTAAAATGGGGACACTTGCCAGCGTACTGTGTAAAATGGGGACCTGTGCCTGCCGCAATGTGTAAAATGGGGACACTTGCCAGCGTACTGTGTAAAATGGGGACCTGTGCCTGCCGCAATGTGTAAAATGGGGACACTTGCCAGCGTACTGTGTAAAATGGGGACCTGTGCCTGCCGCTATGTGTAAAATGGGGACACTTGCCAGCGTACTGTGTAAAATGGGGACCTGTGCCTGCCGCAATGTGTAAAATGGGGACACTTGCCAGCGTACTGTGTAAAATGGGGACCTGTGCCTGCCGCTATGTGTAAAATGGGGACACTTGCCAGCGTACTGTGTAAAATGGGGACCTGTGCCTGCCGCAATGTGTAAAATGGGGACCTGTGCCTGCCGCAATGTGTAAAATGGGGACACTTGCCAGCGTACTGTGTAAAATGGGGACCTGTGCCTGCCGCTATGTGTAAAATGGGGACACTTGCCAGCGTACTGTGTAAAATGGGGACCTGTGCCTGCCGCAATGTGTAAAATGGGGACACTTGCCAGCGTACTGTGTAAAATGGGGACCTGTGCCTGCCGCAATGTGTAAAATGGGGACCTGTGCCTGCCGCAATGTGTAAAATGGGGACACTTTTTCCTGCCGCAATGTGTAAAATGGGGACACTTTTTCCTGCCGCAATGTGTAAAATGGGGACACTTTTTCCTGCCGCAATGTGTAAAATGGGGACACCTGTCTGCCGCAATGTGTAAAATGGGGAATGGGGACACTTGCTTGTCGTACTGTGTAAAATGGGGACACTTTTTCCTGGATATGAAATTTATGTTAGAAAAGGCAGTTTCTCAGGTAAAAAAGTTCTGAAAGAGATATATATATATATATATATATATATATATATATATATATAATATTTTTATTCATTTATTTTTTTTATTTTATTTTATTATTTTTATTTATTTATTGTAAAATATATTTATTTTTTTGCGGGGGGGGGGGTGTCAAATGACTACCTTGCCCCGGGTGACAAAAATCCTAGTTTTGGCCCTGGTCGGACCTGCCAGATTAGAGTCACATGTCCCTCCTGTGTCGCTAACTCCTCTGCCCATCCCCATGACCATGTAGATTTAGATTTGTTCCCTCCGGAAGAACCACAAACAAAGCTGCTGGAGCCCGAGGAGGAGGCTGGGTGGCAGTGGTGTTTAGGAGATTATTTATTTATGATGCCGCCCAGCACCCACCAGCAGAAGGCCCCAGCACTAAGAGGTGGAACTTTCCTTTGAAGAAGACAGCTCAGGGTGCTACTGACTGCATATGAGACAGCTCCAGAGCACATCACTGCGGCTGGCTAACCATGCACTTCCGGATGGCTGGCTGACCCCTCCCCAGGGACCAGCAGCCGCCTCTCTGCAAAGGATCTCCAACCCCAATCATCCATTGCTGGTGTGGAAAACATTGATTCAACCCTGCACCAGACCTTCCACTGGGAGTGGACATTACAGACTGTCACTGTCTCTGCTTGCCTGATGTACACCCGCAGCAGGACACTAGTATGTACCTCCCAACTGTCCCGAATACAGCAGCACAGTCCTGCTAATTGGACACTGTCCCGCTTCCGAAACAAGGACCGCAGTGTTCCAAGGGCGGAAGGGGGGCAGATTGGGAAAGCCAGTGTTCACCGCTGTTCTGCTCTGTAAAGCAGAAGGTGATCACTGAATAGATGCCCTACGTCATCTATCAGTGCAGGGAAAGTTAGCCGGAGTTATGCAACTGGGATTGTTATTAGTTAAATAAGGCTTTTGTTTTATATATGAAACTAATAATAATTGTAAAAAAATTTTTTTACATTTTATATTTATATTTGACAGAAAGTGGAGCTGAATGCCCAAGTCTATTCTTGTAAAAATGTAGCTCTCTCATGTGCAGAGGAACCCTGCACTGGCTTGGCAAGTGGCAGTTCTGCTCATACCACTTCTAGCTAGTATCAACAGGGAACTGAGCATCAACAAGCTGCAAGGTGAAGTTAACACAATGGAGTCACATTATGATCATCATGAGCTAATTGCCAGAGTAACCGCTGTGTGCAGCATAGACAGCAGCTAGACGGGCTGAACTGTCATTTTGCCCCAAGGTTTATTTTGATGGTGAGCTGCTCCACTGTAACTTGTCGGTAGGCCCTCACGCACCTTCATAGCTGACATTCACCTCTCACATCAATGGCATGTGGTGCCCTGCAGTTTCCACGTTGGTTATTCACAATGGTGCCATTTGTCCAGTCACGAAACACCTTCACCATAGCAACACATGAACAGTTCACAAACTGCGCTATTTCAGATATTGTCCTCTATTGTGAGCAATTCAATGTCTCTATACGTAACCACTTTCAGCAACAAGCACATACTACGTTATGGAGTGTATTCAATATATGTCGGATCCTTTCCAATGTAAAGGATCCAACATCTCAGTATTCAATGTGCAGCCAAATCTGACAGGATTTGGCCATTCACGACATGCCAATCCAACTTTTTTAAAGTCGGATTGACATTGTCGGAACCGGGGCCAAAACCTGTAGGATTTGGCTACAGAATGTGACAAAACATATGGATCCACGGCTAATCTGCCGATTTACGTGTTTTTCAACAAGTCAGAGTTGCCGACTTGTCAGAAAAAAAGCAGCCCCATTGAATAGGTCGGAACCCCTTCCGACCTAAAAAAAGTCGGAGATTGCCGTCTTTCCGACAAGATGGCAGTTTCTGACCAGCATTGACTACCCCCTTATATCTGTGTTTGATTAGCCAACCCCCTGTAACCACACAGGAATGCCCAACACATTTCTAATACACTTCTTGGTGTGTGTGTGTGTGTGTGTGTGTGTGTGTGTGTGTGTGTGTGTGTGTGTGTGTGTGTGTGTGTCTGACTGACTCTGAACTGCATCTCTGTATGAACACCATCAAAGTGCATGCATACATGATGCAATTTAGACGCAAGTGCAGATGGAAAACATTGCATAAGAAAAAAATAAAACACATTGGCACCCACAGGAAAAAACACACACATTGGCCTTTACAGAAAACAATAACACAAATTTTCCCCCCCTCCCCCTCAGGGAAAAAAAATAACTGTCGATGGTTAGTATTCCTGTAACCCTCCCTTAGCTACCAAGGTATATAGGTTACCTAATAAATGAATATGCCTCCACCCAGACTAATTGTTCACTAAGGCTTGCCTGGGTAAGCCTCACTAATTCCCTGTGTATAAGTGCACTCCCCTAATTAAACCACACAGCTCTCACGTTTACCTTTTCTTTCTTCCAGGATTCAGGGACCCATCTCCATCTCACAGACACAGATGGTAAGTATAAGGTTGTGTTTAATATTATAAAACGATATTAATAGTATGCAGTAATGACTTTTTCATGTCAATAAAGGAATACCATACTAACTATACATTTCCCCAAATACCTATACATAAATTGTTTGCATGTAAATACAAAAAAACTTTACCTTATTAACGCAACACCTATAGGTGTTAGAGTGACCCGGGTACTCTTAATGCCAGGGATAGTGCACTATAGGGCCCGAAAAAATGTTTATAACACAAATGCATTTATGCATTACATATTACCCTATACATTGACAATCACATTTTGTTTCTTTTCAACCAGTAGAATATTATGTAATATGTAATCAGGCTTGTACTATGCAACAATTATTGCCTTGTATACTCCTACATAAGTTTCCTTCTTGGATATATATATGAGTATCTTTTTAGAATAAATGTAACAGATCCTATGAATGGAGTTGTCTATTGCTCCTTTATCTCCCTGCAATGGAGTGACTGAAGCTGTACTATTATCTAAAGAACTCCTTGGAAATGCTGTAGATCCGACGTTGTAATGTAATATTTCCCTAAAGGGAAGCTGTATTCTATTGTATTCCACAATACATAAATCTTCACTATTCCTGTGGTATTTATACTTGGACTGCCTTTGTGAGAAATATCCTTATTACAGGTAGAGCACTAGATGTGTCCAATGTTCCTGTTCTTGCACGTCCCTCAGTTTAATGATAGAATGATATAATATACTTTAACTGTCCGTTTGTTATTATCTCTCTCTTATTCCTTTGAAGCACTGTCTATTTATTGAACAATAAAGTATTTATGCAGAAGCCACCAGATATTGTCTGAGTTCTTTGAATGTTTCTAGTCTTTATTCTAATTAACTACCACAAGGTTATGATATGGCCGTGACGGCTGTGACGTCTTCTATTCTGGCCACACAGTTGGATTAAATTATATAAACCCATAACCTATGTGACATTTAAGAATAACTATTCACTGTGGTGCAAGAGTCACTTTCTCTCCCTTCTGCATATAGTATATGAATAATGAGGGATACAGGCAGCTTAATAATATTAAGTGTATAGCTCTGTTGCAGTTCAAATTATTCAGAATTACTATACAGCTTAAAAGTACTTTTTTTCTAAATTATCCAGGTCTTCTATATTATTACACTACTCCACAGTGCATTTTCCAACTTACAGTTACTGAGGAGACTGCTTATTATATTTTTCCAGTTTAAGATAGTAGTCTAAGCTTCATAGCTAGGTGTATTCAAACATCTGCAGTATTAAGTGTTAAATGCAGTTTAGGTGGTAGTTTTCACTTACAGCCCCTCACGACTGGTCAGCGCTGCTGTATGATGCTCTCCCGACTCTCTGTTCCGCCAGCTCATCAGGCACTCCCCCACCGCTTACTGGGGACTCCTCCTCTAACGGGCTACACCGCTCTCTGCCGCCGATCGTCCGGAGGGGACCGTCAACCTCGCCTCAACACCACCAGCGCCCGTCCGCCCGGCACTCGTAGCTCCCAGCCAGGTACTTCTTTCCAGCGGCCACCGCTGCCTCCGCTCTGTGCCGCCTGGACTGCCCTGTTCCAGCCACAGCTCCTGAGCCCTAACCGCCTCTGCTCACAGCAGCGCCCTGGGCTCCGACGTGCGCACTCACAGGGGGATCAGCATCTATATCCCCAGCACAGGTGAGCTATCTTTATACTCACCGCCAGGTTGACTCGCGCTGCGCAGCCGTCCTCCATTGGTCCCCCATCCTCAGTCACCGCCAACCAGTGTATGCCTCCCTCAGACGCTCGCGGTCAGTCCTCAACCCGGCTCGTGGACCCACTCTTCTTCAGGTTGTTGCTCCTGCAGCACGCGATCAAGGCTAGGGACCCTGTTTGCCGCCTTTACTACCCTGCAGGCTATTGCTATTCACAATGTCTCGAGCTCACCCTGAAGTACACACAATAACTTATATTAAAGCAAGTATGGCAGCTGACCATTGTCACAATAGATGGCACAACTGCTCCACTTATTTACTAATAATATATACATATATATATCTATTTCATATATTTACACCTATTATAGTTATTATGCAATTTCTCCTAACACAATATTTTTATATGAACATCAGTCATAATGGACTGTAAAATGAGCAACACATTCGTTCTAATACTATCAATAAATATATATTAATTTAATGCTAACCGATCTATTAATAAATATTCGTGTTACATTCCAATGGCCATCCCTAACACACACAGCGTACAACCTACATTAGGGAACCGATGACCTGCAAGATTTGTATACCAGTGCAGTGCACACAGCGTATACTTCATAATCAATCAGCACACATAACATGCACCTGATGCAAGGCATCCACTGGTATATAAGATATACACACCAGCACAGTGCATACAGCATGTACCTTACAACATACACTTTGTATAAGACTAGAGCTGGTGTGTAAGATATGCACACCAACACAGCACATACAGCGTATACTTTATAATCAGCACACACAGCATGCCCATTATGTATAACAACCGCTGATTTGTAAGATATACATACAATGTGCATCTTATAACCAGCACCACCCCGGGGCTTTCGCCTGATGAGACAGTGCCTGTTAGCCGACACATAAAGGATCAAAGCCACCACCTGTCAGACAACACTTTTTACATACAAGGTATATGATAGGAGGCGGACCTCAGGACAGGGATTGGTATATTTAATTACCCATCACTTCAACTCAGTAGGATGGGCTGTCAGGTCCAGTATTAAGATCTTACATATCATTGGCTTATCTAGCTGACCACTTACACAGAATGCTAGGTGATTGATTTCTGATGCTACTGCAACAGCCTATGGGTCCCATTTATCATTGTATATTTGAGTTTATAGCCCCAAACACACCCAGAGGATACAGGGATTAGCCACAGATATTAAGTATGCCCCAAATGTATGAAGGAGGGACTGCAGCAGGTATCGGAGAGCATAGGTTTCTATGGGGGATGTCATGCTGCCCAATATACTAATGCATCATCTAAAAATGTCAGTAGCCATTGTAGCTGTAGCCTATGGGCTACACATCACACAGCTGGCAGAGGGTTCCTCCGTAACTCTCCCCGGAAGTGTCTGCTGTGCAGTTCGGTCTGACTTCCTCAGCAGCTCACTGAGTACACTGCAGGGACGGGCTCCTTATAGAGCCCCTGTCCCTGGAGGTGCTCATTAATACATCCAGGTGATAGGATCAAATATTGCAATGCGATCCTGGTTGCTAATATCACACCCAGATGGCACTGAATATGTGATCATTGATAAATGGGCCCCTATATTAGGCTGACCATACTAGCCCTTTAAACTGGGATGCTCATGAATTACACAGGTTCTGTGGCTGATTAAAACCAGGTGACATGCAGGCTTGAAGTCAGCCAACCACAGAACCTGTGTAATTCATGAGTGTCTCAGTTTAAAAGGCTAGTATGGTCAGCCTACCTATATACAGGCAAATGGAGAAGTCCCGGAATAAGCTCCTAGTGAACAAGCTCAAGGACATGAGTAAACAAGGGAATTGAAAGCTCCTAAAAAAAATGGGCTCCCACCATACACACGAGACCCGTACACCTTTTATATACCACTCTACTGAACACTGGCTACTCTGAAGACACAGGTATCATATCTCTGTAGCGCCCAGCGCTTATGACAGGCAGCAGATGTGAAATTGGACACCGGCCATTTTGTGTTTAGAGACATCTTCCAGGCAGCCTTGGGTTTCAGAGGATATACACGCAGAGGCTGTTGGGGGTGGGGAAATAGGGCATGGAGAGAGGGGAGTGGAGAATGGAATGCTTTTGTCCAGAGGAGTGGAGGAGGAGATGGGCCAGGAGAGAAAAGGAGCCATGCTTTGGATATAGCTAAGATGTAGCTGACAATGACAGGAGAATACTTGGGAAGAAATTGAAGTGTCTTTACAGAGAGAGCCCCACTGAGAGGGGGAACCCCAGTCTGATGGATTTAAGTAGCCTAAAGAGGATAACACATTTCAAACCTTCCTTTTTGACCCCTGGAGAGGAGAGTTTGCAGAGGGACGCACTTTGGAGTCATGTGAGATAAGTAACAGTTTACAGTGTTGTTTCTTGCTAAAGACTGACAATTATTAGCTAACAAAGTGTGTGATTTCATCACGAAATCAGTTTGTGGAACTACAAGTACCAGTGTTGCTGAAAGTGCCTATTGGAACCCTTTAGAGGACAGTTTTCTCCAAGCCATAGCATGCAGAAGATAATTTATGAACTCTGAAATAACAGTGCACTATAGTGGGGGATGTATTATCTAATGCGGTGTGTGGTATGTGTGAAATTCCTTGTGATACTGCTGTTTAAGTTGTCATTACCCAGTCAGTGATTGCAAAGGCCTGGGTGTTATTTGTATACACAAGGACGGTTCAGGAAGGAACAGACAGAGAGCAGATTCATTTTTCTTATTACTGCATTATACACCCTTTAGATATGTGTGTACATACTGACTGTTCAATATGTTTCTATGCCTATTTAGTATATGTCCTCTTTTATTGATCTTACTATAGTACCTGGTATATAAATACATAAAAGCAATTGCTATTCCAGACCCTTTAATAAATGTGCCAGGGTGGCTTTTGCAACATATTTGTGTGATATATTCCTGTAGTGGGGGCAGTCTAAGCACGTGGTGGGCAGGGGGTTTCCCGAATCTCCCTCTGGTGTTCCTGAAAGTGAACACTACCCAGAAGAGCACGTCATGTCAAGATACGGGTGGAGGCACTAATACCAAGAGAAGTACAAGGTGAGAAGCATTGCAAAGCGGGAAGAGTTTAAATACACACCAGTACCCAGAAAACCCAGGTAAAAGGGTGTTACATCTCTATTTCTCCTAGGCACTTTCTCATTGTGCAGAGGAGCATACTTTGTCCTGCATTTTCATTTGATACCAGGGCATTGATAGCTCACCCCGTTACGAGAGCAGAAGTGCCACTTGCTTGCCTTGCTATATCTGAACTGCAACTGTCACCCCCTCACCCTCCATTCATTGGCACTAGTTGTCAAACAGTAAGGCAGTACAAGTGACAGAAATTGCAGGAAGTACTATATTTTTTTCTTTCTGATACCATTCACTGTCAATTGCATTTTACTTCTATTTCAGATACATATGCTTATTAATATAACACCTGAGGCATTGTAAGTTCATACTAGGAATAGTGGGCCTAATTCAGACCTGATCGCAGCAGCAAATGTTTAGTAGATGGGCAAAACCATGTGCACTGCAGGGGGGCAGATATAACATGTGCAAAGAGAGTTACTCCAGAATTTTGACTAAAGAAATTAATAGAATACAAAAGATATTTATAATATATTCTTTGTATTTTTCAAATACTTTATATATATCAAAACTATGGTTTATACGTTAGTATGATAGGAAAGGCTCTGCCTCACCTCACTGCTCCCAACATAGGGGGTCATTCCGAGTTGATTGTAGCTGTGCTAAATTTAGCACAGCTACGATCTTCTTCCCTGACATGCGGGGGGACACCCAGCACAGGGCTAGTCCGCCCCGCATGTCAGTCCGGCCTCCCTCGCAGAAGTGCAAAGGCATCGCACAGCGGCGATGCCTTTGCACTTCAAGAGTAGCTCCTGCCCAGCGCAGCTTTAGCGTGCTGGCTGGGAGCTACTCATCGCTCCCTGGACCGCAGCGGCTGCATGTGACGTCACGCAGCCGCTGTGGCCCGCCCCCCGTTCGGTCCGGCCACGCCTGCGTTGGCCGGACCAAACCCACGAAACGGTGGCCAAATGCCACTGTTCCGCCCCCTCCCGCCCAGCGATCGCCTCTGCCTGTCAATCAGGCAGAAGCGATCGCATCCCTGCCATGGCCTTAGGCCGTCTGGCATGCGCCGGCGCACTACGGCGCCGGTGCAGCAGGGACCCATTCGCTCTGCTGCGTTTAAACGCTGCAAGCGAATGGGTCAGAATGACCCCCATAGGGTGTAATTAAGAGTTGATCGCAGCAGCAAATTTGTTAGCAGTTGGGCAAAACCATGTGCACTGCAGGTGCGGCTGATATAACATTTGCAGAGAGAGTTAGATATGGGTGGGTTACTTTGTTTCTGTGCAGGGTAAATACTGGCTGCTTTATTTTTACACTGAAATTTAGATTTCAGTTTGAACACACCCCACCCAAATCTAACTCTCTCTGCACATGTTATATCTGCTACCCCTGCAGTGTCCATGGTTTTGCCCAACTGCTAACAAATTTGCTGCTGCGATCAACTCTGAATCAGGTCCATAGTTATTTGTACACACATCCCCTCCCCACCCTGTCTGCTTACATTCACTCCCAACCAGTGTTGGACTGGGGCCTGAAGGGCCCACCAGGGAACACAGTAGTAGGGGCCCAAGCTTAAGAGGTGTGGCCAGCCAGTGGGGATGTTGCCAGCCACCGCAGAGGGCCTCAGACAATTATTGGAGAGGACATGCAAAGAACAGGGTCCCTTTATAAAGGAGGGGACAAACGGTGGAGTGGTAGGTTAGCGCAGAAATGTGGTGTGTAAAGGTAGTGCAGTACGGCGGTGTGGGAAGGTAGCGCAGTAATGTGGTGTGGGAAGGTAGCTCAGTAATGTGGGGTGGGAAGGTAGCGCAGTAATGTGGTGTGGGGAAGTAGTTGTAGTGCGGGATTGTACTGTAGTCTGGAGAGGTAGTGCAGAGAAATAGTGTGGAGATGTAGTGTGGGGAGGTAGTATAGTGATATAAGCAGGGATGTAGTGCAGTGATGTAGTGTGAATAAGTATCATAGCGGTATAGTGTGGAGATGTAGTGCAGTGCGAGGATGTAGTGTGGGGAAGTAGCATAGTAATGTAATGCGGGGAGGTAGTGCAGTGTTGTAGTGTGGGGAGTTAGTTCAGTGATGTAGTGCAGGAAGGTAGCTTAGTAATGTAGTGTGGGTATGTAGTGCAGTAATATAGTATGTCACCACACACACCCCTACCCACCTGCGAGAATTTCTCTATGGCGCTGATCACATAACCTGTGACGGCACATAATAGGCCCTTTCTAAATCTCAGCTCCAGGCCCATGAGGACCTTAATCTGGCACTGTAGTACCTCAGCACACAAACACAATCTGTTGTTGATCAGGATCTTCCATTCTTGAAATTTGCTGCTCCCACAGCAACTGCACACGCAGCATGTCCTGCGTGTGCGAGGAGGAAGAGCCAACAAAAGAGGGAGGGTCCATGCACTCCAGCCAGTGCCCCGCACTGTACATTGGTGCGATTTCCTTGCTGAAGATTGGTCCCTAGAGACTGGATTCCAATGTGAGGGCCTTGGAATAGGGAGAACAGCGGCACATGCCCCCTGTGCTCCCTGCTTATTCCTGCTCTGGGATGCAAAAAAGCAGAACTTAGAACAATGAAGGAGGTCAGTGTGCCCCCTTCAGGACTGGAGCCCGGACGCAACTGCCTTCCATTGTCTTCTGTATTTCAACCCCTGACCTGAGGCATTGAGCATGTCAATTGTTCTCTTTATAAAGGAGAGAATGCATACCCTAACATTTGACTGTTCAATGTTACAGGATTTTACACTATGTAGAAAAAATTGGTGATTGGACACTAACAGTAAATAGATGAATGATATTTTATTGACATCAGTACTTTGTAGGTCCACTATATGCAGTGATTACTATAAACATCCTTTCTCTTACGTCCTAGAGGATGCTGGGGTCCACTTTAGTACCATGGGGTATAGACGGTTCCGCAGGAGCCTTCGGCACTTTAAGACTTTTCAACAGGGTGAACTGGCTCCTCCCTCTATGCCCCTCCTCCAGACCTCAGTTTAGAAAATGTGCCCAGGAGACTGGACGCACTCTAGTGGAGCTCTACAGAGCTTTGTTGGAAAAAGACTTTGTTAGATTTTTTATTTTACAGGGAAGCTGCTGGCAACAGCTTCCCTGCTTCGTGGGACTTAGGGGGGGAGTAGGAACCAACTTCTCAGTTAGTTAATGGTTCTGTTTCTGCTGACAGGACACCATTCGCTCCTGAAGGGTACTGAACACAGCTCAAGCCTGGCCAGCGTTCACTCCCACAGCACTGCCGCCACCCCCTAACAGAGCCAGAAGACAGGTGAGTATATCTACCGGAGGCCTGCAGAGAGGGGTCCTCCGTCATCTTTGGCGGCATTCAGGTACCAGCGCAGCGGAGGGAAGCTGCGCACCATATCTCTCAGCAGCGGGTGCAGAGCGCGCGGGGGGGGGGCGCGCTCTGAGCGGCATGTTATACCTTACTCTCACTGGCAAAATTAGGGCACATCCTCGGTCCCTGCGGTTGTGCTGCTCCCGGGCCAGTATAAAGATTCCCCATTTCCGAGTCAGAATCGCGCCGTTGCAAGGGGGTGGAGCTTCTCAGAGACACCAGTTCACTCACTGGGCACCATTTTCTCCTGCAGAGCGCCACTGTGAGGATCCAGATGCTGATTTCTCCTCAAGACACGGCTGATACAAGTACCAGGGTGTTATAGAGGGGGAAAGGAGTGTTCATAGTTATTAGGTATGCGGGCCTAATATTAGTATATGCGCTGTAATTGTGTTTTTGCATTCATATAGGGCGCAGTGTGTGGGCTGGCAAATCCCTCTGTGTTTCTCTGACAGGCATCAGTGTAGGTCTGCCCCGATAGCTCTACTGTGTGATAGGGGGTGTGTGTGTACACGCGTGTAACATGTCAGACATCGGGGGGGGGTTCTTCCCCAGAGGAACCCATTTTAGATGAACAAGAGGGTAATATGGTGACTCTTCCCTCTCAGAAGGAGCCAGAGTGGGTGAGAAAGTTGCAGAGTAATAGAGAATTTTTGTGCAAGCATGGTTATGGGTCTGAACAACAGACTATATATTGGAGACAGTCTGTGGAGGATGCACTGTTTGCTGATCCCTCCGTATCATCTACTCGAGTCCAGTTCCCAAAAAAGGTCTCTGGCCCAGATAATGCAAGGGGATACAGACACAGATTCCGACAATGAGGGTGACACTGGGGATTTAAGAGGGGTTGACCCCATACTTGCTAAAAGCATCAATGTATGATTGTCGCTGTTAAAGAGGTGTTGGAGTTTACTGAGACAACTCCTGTACCTGAGGAAAAGGATTATTTCAAATTGAATAAAAAGCAGGTAGTGACCTTTCCTCCTTCAAAGGATCTGAATGCATTTTTTGAGGAATCCTGGTATGCCCCAGAAAATAAATTTACCATTCCTCGAAGGATAAGTGTAGCGTACCCTTTCCCTGAGAAGGACAGGCGCAAATGGGAATCACCCCCTATGGTAGACACCTCAGTTTCCAGGCTGTCAGAAAAGATAATTTTGCCTGCCCCAGGGTCAGCGTCATTAAAGGATCCTGCTGACCATAAATTAGAGGCTACCTTAAAGTCCATCTATACGGCTAACAGAACGTTGCTCAGGCCCACCATTGCTTGTGCGTGGGTGGGTAACACTGTGGAAAAATGGTCAGACAACTTGTTAGTGAATATAGACACAGTTGATAAGGATGAGTTGGTCCTAACTCTCGGCCATATCAAGGATGCTGCAGGTTACTTAGTTGAAGCCATGAAGGATATTGGTTTTCTGGGTTCAAGATCCTCCGCTATGGCAATTTTGTACCGCAAGGCACTATGGATCCGCCAATGGAATGCTGATGCGGAATCAAAGAAGAATATTGAGGCGCTCCCTTACAATGGGGAGGCCCTCTTTGGAGACAAGCTGGACGCCATGATTTCAACAACTACATCAGGTAAGTCGGCATTTTTGCCTTCCGCAGCTGCTCCACCTAGGAAAGGGTATCATTCTCATACGATGCAGTCCTTTCAGCCCAACAAGCCAAAAAAGCAAAAGGTACCCCCTTCTTCGCAGGGAGAGGGCGGGGATGAGGTAGGAAACCTGCAACACCATTAGGCTCGCAGGAGCAGAAGTCCACAGCTACTTCTGCTAAAACCAGAGCATGACGCTGGGGCTCCCCTGCGGGAGTGCGATTGGGTGGGGGCGCGTCTACTGTTCTTCAGCCAGGTCTGAGTTCACTCAGATCTGGATCCTTAGATATTACAGATAGTATCCCAAGGGTACAAGTTGGAATTCCAAGACCTTCCCCCATGCCGATTTTTCAAATCAGCCTTACCAGTTTCTGCTCCGGACAGATCAAAAGTACCAAACGCAATACAGAAATTACGTCAAGACGGTGTCATTTCCTTAGTTCCTGCACCACAACAGGAACAAGGTTTTTATTCATGCCTATTTGTAGTTCCGAAGCCGGACGGCTCGGTCAGACCGATTTTAAACCTGAAATCTCGAAACCTTTATTTAAAAAGATTCAAATTCAAGATGGAGTCCCTGAGAGCGGTGATATCCAGCTTGGAGGAAAAGGAATTTCTGGTGTCGGTGGATATCAAGGATGCTTATTTGCATGTTCCCATTTACCCTCCACATCAAGCATACCTGAGGTTTGCAGTTCAGGACTGCCACTACCAGTTCCAGACACTGCCATTCGGGCTCTCCACAGCACCGAGAGTATTCACCAAGGTGATGGCGGAGATGATGGCTCTCCTTCGCAAGAAAGGAGTCAACAT
This sequence comes from Pseudophryne corroboree, assembly GCF_028390025.1. NCBI lineage: Eukaryota > Metazoa > Chordata > Amphibia > Anura > Myobatrachidae > Pseudophryne > Pseudophryne corroboree. The sequence goes on from NC_086449.1 coordinate 463,312,662, forward strand.
AATCCCGTACTTAGACGATCTCCTGATAAAAGCGAGATCCAGCGAGAAGTTAGTGCAGGACATTGCACTATCCCTGACGGTCCTTCAACAACACGGTTGGATCATAAACCTTCCAAAATCACAATTGGAACCAACAATGAGATTATCATTTTCTGGGAATGATACTGGACACCGAGGTGCAGAGAGTCTTTCTACTGGTGTAAAAGGCTCTGTAGACCCAGAAGATGGTCAAACAGATTTTGAAACCGGCACGCGTGTCGATTCATCAGTGCATCTGCCTGCTGTGGAAGATGGTAGCGTCTTACGAAGCTCTACAATATGGCCGATTCCATGCCAGGGTGTTCCAGTGGGACCTACTGGACAAGCGGTCATGATCGTATCTTCACATGCATCAGAGGATAATCCTGTTGACGAAAGCCAGAATTTCGCTCCTGTGGTGGCTACAAATTTCTCACCTCCTGGAGGGATGCAGGTTTGGGATTCAGACCTGGATCCTGTTGACCACAGATCCAATCCTCCGAGGTTGGGGAGCAGTCACACAAGGGGAAAGCTTCCAAGGAAGATGGTCAAGTCAAGAAATGCTTCTTCACATAAACATTCTGGAATTGAGAGCTGTGTACAACGGCCTTCATTAAGTGGCGCATCTTCTTCAAGATCGTCCCATACAGAACCAGTCAGACAATGTAACGGCAGTAGCTTACATAAACAGTCAGGGAAGAACGAAAAGCAGAGCGGCAATGGCAGAGGTGACAAAAATACTCCACTGGGCAGAAAGACATGCAAGAGCTCTGTCAGCAATTTTCATTCCGGGAGTGGACAACTGGGAAGCGGACTTCCTCAGCAGACACGATCTCCAGCCAGGAGAATGGGGCCTCCACCCAGAAGTCTTTGCGGAGGTAGCAGATCGTTGGGGCGTTCCTCATGTAGACAAGATGGCATCTCATCTCAACAAGAAGCTTCAGAAATATTGTTCCAGGTCGAGAGACCCACAAGCAGCAGCAGTGGATGCACTGGTAACCCAGTGGGTGTTCTAGTCAGTGTATCTGTTCCCTCCACTTCCGCTCATACCAAAAATTCTAAAGATCGTCAGAAGAACAAGGGTTCGGGCAATTCTCATTGCCCCAGAATGGCCAAGGAGGACTTGGTACCCAGTTCTTCAGGAATTACTGCTGGAAGATCCTTGACCCCTTCCTCTGCGCGAGGACCTGCTTCAGCAGGGGCCGTTAATTTATCAAGACTTACCGCGGCTACGTTTGACGGCGTGGCTGTTGAGCGCCAGATCCTAGCCCATAAGGGTATTCCCGACGAAGTCATTCCCACCTTTATTCTGGCCAGGAAAGGGGTAATGTCCAAGCATTACCATCGTTTTTGGAGAAAATATGTATCTTGGTGTGAATCCAAGAAGTCTCCTGCGGTGGAGTTTCAATTAGGACGTCATCTCCTATTTCTACAGGGGTGTGTGGATGCTGGCTTGAGATTAGGGTCAATCAAGGTTCAAATTTCGGCTTTGTCCATTTTCTTTCAAAAACAATTGGTTTCCCTTCATGAGGTTCAGACGTTCATGAAAGGAGTTCTGCGCATCCTACCTCCCTTTGTGCCTCCTGCCGTGCCATGGGACCTTCATGTGGTGTTGCAGTTCCTTAAATCGGACCGGTTTGAGCTTCTGCAAGAGGTGGAATTGAAGTTTCTCACTTGGAAAGTGGTCATGCTGTTGGCCTTGGCATCAGGCAGACAAGTGTCTGAGTTAGGGGCTCTATCTCACAAGAGTCCTTATTTGATTTTTCATGAAGATAGGGCTGAACTGCGGACGCGTCAGCATTTTCTTCCAAAGGTTGTGTCTTCTTTCCTTATCAACCACCCGGTGGTGGTGCCAGTGGCTTCTGACACCTCAGCCGTTCCAAATTCTTTAGATGTTGTCAGAGCGTTGAGGATTTATGTTGCACGAACGGCTCGGATTAGGAAAACAGAAGCTTTGTTTGTCCTCTATGACCCCAACAAGATTGGGTCTCCTGCTTCTAAGCAGACTATTGCGCGCTGGATCAGAGGTACCATTCAGCACGCTCATTCCATGGCAGGACTGCCATTGCCGGTAAATCCTTTTCTCGTAGTCCGTAGAGGATGCTGGGCGCCCGCCCAGTGCTAATTTTTCCTGCATTATGTTTTTTGTCTTTTACACAGGTTCTCATGTGTTATGCCGTTATACAGCCATTGCTGTTACGTTAATCATGCTCGTTGGCATGGTTAATGTTGATTGCCATGTTGTGCGGCATGGTTTGTAAGGTGTGAGCTGGTGTGAATCTCGCCACTAGCTTAATGTAAATTCTTCTCTCGATGTTGTCCGTCTCCTAGGGCACAGTTCCTATACTGAGGTCTGGAGGAGGGGCATAGAGGGAGGAGCCAGTTCACACTATTGAATAGTCTTAAAGTGCCGAAGGCTCCTGCGGAACCGTCTATACCCCATGGTACTAAAGTGGACCCCAGCATCCTCTACGGACTATGAGAAAAGTATTTAACGGTAGGTTATTAAAATCCTATTTTTTGGTAAACTGCTCACAAGTTCCCGGACAACAGCAGGCTATATGTTTTTCCATTCCGCCTTAAGGGGGTAATTCAGATCTGATTTTAGTACATCTAAGATCATTTACTCAGTCATGCGGGGGACGCCCAGCACAGGGCTAGTCCGCCCCGTATGTCTGGCTCAGTCCTCCCCCCGCCCCGCAAGGGTGCAAAAGCACTGCACGGCGGCGATGCTTTTACACCCGGCGAGTATCGCCCTACCTGCACAGCTACTGCACGCTGGCAGGGGATACCCGCCGCGTCCCTGGTCGTAGCGGCTGCGTGTGACGTCACGCAGCTGCCACAGCCAGACCCCGCAATTGTCCGGATATGCCTGCATTGTCCGGACTGCGCCCCGTCAATGGCGTTTTAACTCCTTTGGCACGCCCAGTTCTATCCAGCGACTGTCTCTGCCTTTCAATCAGGCAAAGGTGATCGCAGCCCAGAGATGTCGTTAGCATCTCACTGGGCTCCTGGGGTGCGCGTGCGCTCTCCACAAAGGGATTCAGACTGCGATTGCTGCAGTGATTCAGTCTGAATCACCCCCTAAGTACAGTGACCAACGGCAAAACTGAAGGTTAAGTCTGTCTAAAACACACCCGTTGCTCCAATTAGTCCCAGAGTTTCTGAATGAAGTTAAGATCTGAACTCTGAGCTAGACAGTCCATATGCGTTACCAAATTATATGTATACCAGTCCAGCATCGCCCTGGAACATAAACATGACATTGCACAGCCTACAAGGATCCCCTTTTTAAACTCGATTAGCTCCTTCCGGCAATCCGATTCATTAGCAAATGATGTAATCAGTGCCCCCCTACCAGTTTTATACCGTCACAAACACGTGTCTGCTGCAGGAGCACACTATTTTGCTTGCACGGGAATGGGTGGGAACGGAGGGGGGGGGGGGGCATCCAATAGCTTTTGTCTACATATTGGGGGTAATTCCAAGTTGATCGCAGCAGGATTTATTTTAGCAGTTGGGCAAAACCATGTGCACTGCAGGGGAGGCAGATTTAACATGTGCAGAGAGAGTTAGATTTGGGTGTGGTGTGTTCAATCTGCAATCTAATTTGCAGTGTAAAAATAAAGCAGCCAGTATTTACCCTGCACAGAAATTAAATAACCCACCCAAATCTAACTCTTTCGCACATGTTATATCTGCCTCCCCTGCAATGCACATGGTTATGCCCAACTGCTGAAAAGAATCCTGCTGCGATCAACTTGGAATTACCCCCAATGTACAACTGCATCAGCTCTTTATAGAAATATGCTACTCATTGCATTCCAAGTGTCCATTTTACTATCTGCAACATGTTAAATATATTATCAATGAAAACATCACTTGTATGGGAATGTGATCACTGCTAGAGAACCAATTTAAAGGAGATACTGTTTTTGATCAACTTTTTTTATTCTCTGATGCTATAAAGCATATACTATGATGGTATGAACCCCTGTATCTTAGTGAGACATAAAGATATAGGGGGTAATTCCAAGTTGATCGCAGCAGGATTTTTTTATAGAAATTGGGCAAAACCATGTGCACTGCAGGGGAGGCAGATATAACATGTGCAGAAAGAGTTAGATTTGGGTGGGTTATTTTATTTCTGTGCAGGGTAAATACTGGCTGCTTTATTTTTACACTGCAAATTAGATTGCAGATTGAACACACCCCACCAAAATCTAACTCTCTCTGCACATGTTATATCTGCCTACCCTGCAGTGCACATGGTTTTGCCCAATTGCTAACAAAAATCCTGCTGCGATCAACTTGGAATTACCCCCATAATGTGTTCAGCAAAGAAATACCACTCTGACATATGCCATTTATTTTGTTGGCGGGTTAATTTACTGCATATGTCTGTCCTATAATATGCAAATATATAAACACTCTGGATAGTATAAAGGAAGCTGTTGAATGAAATTAGTAATACACCTCAGGTGCTAAAAGGGAGGGGTAGTTGTAAACTAGAAAGATATACAAAGCAGATTTTCGCCAGCACACCAAGGGGCATTAGCAATAAGATTTGAAAAAAACACCTGGTAGTAGATAATTCAGAGATATTAGTTACACATATTTGCAAAAATATGGTAAGCCTCTAGGCTAACATCATGGCTTCTCTGATACTGGAGTTCCCTACACTGCATGATAATAGTACACACTCTGGGCTATATAATTTTCTACTGTAAGGCTACATAATAATAGCACATATACAAACAAATCTAAATTGAGAGCCAGCTTACCAGGAGTCCCCCCTAGGTCCTCCAAATGGCACTTCAAAAAACAGCATGCTCTCCAAATGCAGGTCCCACCCATGCCTCTCTAAACTTAAGTATGAAATGAAGCTGCTCAATTAAATTAGTAATAGCCTTCATGCGCTGAAAGGGAGGGGTTGTTCTATACTAGAAAGATACACAAAGCAGACTTTTCCCAGCATACCAAGGGACATTAGCAATAAGATTTAAAATAAGATAATTCAGAGATCTTAGTTACATATACTTGCACACCTTGTATTGTACATCAATAAATAGAATGCCCCAACATTTTATTTCAGCAGCAACTACCTCCTGGCAGTGTGTAGTGTAGTTACCTTACCTGACCCTGGTTCACAATGAACTATCCCTTCCGAATTCCAAATGTAGACTGGTGTAGAATCCCTATTAATAAAACAGCATTCAAGCACATAAAGTGGTCCCTGGCAGCACTGATGTTTGACTTGTTCTATCATTATAGATTATGCAATCTTTTAGAAATATGTTGAAAGTATTAGAATTTGCTCAGTCATGTAAGAATTTGTAAGCTGGATCACTTTATTTTCTGTATGCAAATGCTGGTTTAAATGTTGGTACGCTTACTGCCAGTCAGGGACTGTGTTAACCAATGTGGTCTGGTGAATGTCAACAAGTAGCCAATGAATAAAATGAGAACACAACGTTCATTGTCCTTGTTTTGCATACAGCTATAAACTGAATCTTAATGAAACCATTCATTTGTGCTGTATATTGACTTGCTTCGTTTCAATAAATTCTACTGGGATTAAGTACAAAAATGGTCCTGTGAACAGACTGAGAGAGAAAAGAAGTGAGAAGCTTGGGACTTGGAGTGTCGCCATTAACTCGTCATCAGAATCAAACAAAAGACTCCAAGCAGTGCTTACCAACTAAAGGACAAAATGTTTATATAGTACATTTTTACATACATTGGGGGAGATTCAAATGTTTGAAAAGTCATTTGGGAGTCTGTTTTTTCCTATCTAATAGACAGGAAAAAACAGACACCCAACCGACTTTTCACACATTTGAATCTCCCCCATTATGTTACACTTAAATGCAGCTGATCAGTATGCAATATGCATATTTCTTTAGCAAGTTACTGACAGTAAAAACCCAATTATGATGTAAGCATAGCAACTGATATACCTTGAAACATACCATATACTGTATATATGGCTATTCTGGCACAGCATTTATTTCTAGACTAGACCAGACTTATTATGTGATTTATTGGCTTTTAAAACACAACAGAAAATGTAGGACTAATATGGCATTTATGTTTTTTAATAGATTCACAAGATTATGGCTACTGACCAGAAACATGATCATTGGTGTACACAGGACTATATTAAGGCCCACATGGCTATGGGCCTGAAAATTTTCAAAGGTTTATTGTGAGAAGGAGAGGAGGTATGACTTGTTCTGTGTTGGTGTAGCAAGGGCCATGTAAAATTGAGAGGTGTATATAAGTAGTCAATACAGTGACAAAACTGCTGGTCAGGGTCCAGGACTATTTTATGCATGCACTAAGTGTTCCTTGTAGTTTACCTCCTGATCTGGAGGAGTTTGGGGATTTATCTGAGTCTTGCAAAGCTCCATGCAGTATTCTCCTTCCTAGCTAAAGCATGTGTTTGTGTTGCTCACTCCTGATTAAGCCACCTGTGAGTAATTGGCAGAATCCTGTGTACAGCATCTAGGTCTCTCTGTGCATTGTTTCCAGCAGCCATGTTACCTGGTCAGCTGACCGGATTGTTTACCAATAGGTGTGCTGGAAATCCTCAGCTGACTCCTTCCTCCAATGGCACCCTACCTAAGGGTATAAAGCAGGTCTCTGAGAACAGGAAGGGGTCAGAACAACTTCCTTCTTCAGTGCATGGTGCTATGTGTTGCTGCTCCAGGTTCCACTCTGTGTTTCCCAGAGCATTTCTACATTGATCATTGCCTAGAGTTATTAAACATTGATCCAATATCGATTCAACATTGATCATCGCTCAGAGTTATTCAACATTGAACTTCTCCAAGCATTTCCTGGTGCTGTGTGCTATCAGCAATCTCCAGTACAGCAGCGGATATCTCTACATGTTCTCCAGTGCCGATTATCATCAGATAGCTATACGTGTTCCCCACTGCCGATTACCATCGGATATCTTTATGCGTTCTCCATTGCCGATTACCATCAGATATCTCTACGTGTTCTCCAGTTGCTATTGATTGTTTCTTCAAGTATCTTCTAGTTCTTCAGTGTCTCTCCAGTGTTGATTACCATCGGATATCTCTACGTGTTCTCCAGTTGCTATTGATTGTTTCTTCAAGTATCTTCTAGTTCTTCAGTGTCTCAGGTACCGAGTGCCATTGGTCACCATTGATTGCTTCTTTAAGTACCTTCTATTTCTCCAGTGTCTCAAGTAATGTTTGACATCTGATAACATTGATTGCTTCTTTAAGTAACATCCAGTTCTCTAGTGCTTAAAGTATCATCAGTCATTCTATATACTGTCATTTGTTGTTTCTCCTGGTTCTCAGATCCTCCAGGCAATCAGTGCCTAGCTGTCACGATCCGGGTAATTTCTCATCAGTATTTACCTTCCAAATGCCTCCTGAGACTGGCCCAGCATTCCAAGCCTGAATTCCACCTGCGCTGTCTGCGTGCAGTGCGCTGCATTACATTGCCTTCAGTCTCATCCCTGCAGCGCTGTCATGGCAGGATCACTGTTAAACCCACTTGTGCTAAAGTAGGCGTCTCCTGCCCTCCGCGGCCTCCGCCACCATTACTGCTGATTACCACATGCAAGTTACAGTCTTTCCCTCCAAATCCAAGTATGGGCGCAGCCATGTTTGTTCACATCACATGTTGTTCTACAGCCTATCCGCTGCACTCTGGACTCTGCCTAATTATCCAGACAAAGCCTGCTCACCAGCTGTTATAAATATCTTGTTCCTGGGCTGGATAATCATCAGTGCTTTGGCTGTCTAACCTTGTACACATGTCTCTCCTGTTTGTGGATTCCACAGCTCGTTTCTCCAGGTATTCCAGCTCCTGTGATCCGGCTCCACTAAGAGACTTGCACCAGCTACCATCCAACGGTGCAGCCTGACTCCTGCAGTGTTCCAGCATTGCTCCTGGTTATCTGCTGCGATCTGACACCGGCTTCCTGCTCACAGTGTTGGTCCTGCTTTGCCTCCAGCCTCCAGCGGTGTCCTGGGATCACTCCTTGTTTCCATTCTCTGCAGCATCGCTCTCTATGCTTCAAGGTGTGTGCATCATGGGCTTACAGCTTTTTACAGCGTTCCTGTGTCACTAACAACCTTCCAGCGGTGCCTGCATCATCTCCAGCGTTATTCTACATCACCAGCGGTACTCAAATATTGCTCTGCATCAAGTGACCACACAACATCGAACCACTGTCTCCATCAATGCTCGCTATCGGACTCCAGCTTTATTGGTGTGCTCAGTATTCCTCTTGTTCAACCCAGTTCCATCCGGTATTCCCTGCAGTTCTTTTAAGTATCATCTCTACTCCTTTGCACCTGTATTTACCCATCCTCTGTGTATCATCTGCAGTACCAGCTTGTTCCTACCCCAGCGGTTAGCTGTGGCATACGGACTTCCTAGCTCTGGATTTGGCAAGGACTATAACATTCTGTTCTGCAAAGCCCCAGCACTTATTACCTCTGCACTTCTGGGAACTGTTCTGTGATATCTCTCTGCACATCTACTATTGAAGTAACTGCATAACCCAAATGTCTATACTGTGTGTTCAATAAACTGACTTTTGCTTTTACAACTCCGTTGTCGTGGTCACGCATTCTACCTCCACGGTTCACCTACACGCCAGCCCCTATATCTGAGGCTTCCCCAGGTCAGCCTCAGCCCTCAGTTGTGACACTAGCATCTGGTTTCTGACTGTTCCACCAGGGATTAATTCATAGCTCACAGACTACCTCTAGCTATCTATCCTCTGACTACTCAGCTTTTATCGAGTACCTGTCCAGGGGTCTGCAAAACCCAAATCCCCATAGGAGGGGGTCACTGGTGAAAACCTCTCAGTGGGTTTGACTCCACGCCTCCGGTCGGATCTTGTCAACTTTCAGTACTAGCGGTACATGAGGAAGTCCTACATTCTCCTCGAGTATTGTGGCATTCCAACCTAGTAACCCCTCTTGCAACCATCAGGTGAGTTCACTGGTACCCAAGACATGACACTGCTGTTACGTAATGCAGAAAAAAAGACTGATTTATACTACTGTGGTGCCTTAGAGGTTATTTTGCAAACAATATATGACCCAGCTAATATAATACTCAATGTGGGTCAACGTGAATGACATGATACAATTGACCCAGTTGTGACAACTGCTGATATTTGTCAATATTGGGAACAGCTGATTTTTGTCAATATAGTGATCTAACAGCTATTATTTTTGCAGCCCATGTGGTCACTTGCCTATTTACTTATGCACAGAAGATCCATGTAAATTGTATTTGTTGTATGTATATGTAATTGTGGCACTTAAATATGCCCCATCTATATGCTCCACTCAACTAAGAATAGGAAACAATAAACCCACTTGGATCTCTCTGTACAACAACAGGGCTACATCATTTGGTGCATAAAACAAAGTTTGTGTACGTACACAAAATTAATTTGTGTTTTATAAATACCTCATACATATATAACCTTAAGGTAAATTTTATAGAATACTTTTGAAATTTGTGCTTGTAACAAAGTTTGAATACATTGAACCATCAGAAAGAAAAGCTGTCACTTATACCCCTTTCACACCGCACAAATAACCCGGTATCGACCCGGCATATTGCCGGGTCGACACAGGTCGGCGTGAAGTGTGAAAGGGGCCTTGCCGAAATCGCGGGTCGCCTGACCCAGCAATTCAACCCGGGTTTAAAGCAGTGTTATACCCGGGTTGAATACCGGGTCAGTGGCTGCGTAAACGGGCTCCCGTTTACTAGATAGGGAGAGGCGGCGTGGAGATGAGCTCATCTCCCAGCGCTGCCTCCGCCCCCGCCTCCGCCCCCCCCCCCCCCCCCCCCGCTGCTATGGCAACCCGGCAACCCGCCCGGCTTATTGCTGGGTCGGGGAAGCCAATGCCGAATCCCACCCGGGAAGGACCCGCTTCCAATTACAGGGTGGGATCCGGCATTGGCAGTGTGAAAGCGCTATTAGTCACACTCAAAAAATTATGCACTTTCCCACTGATATCTATGTATCAGTCTTACGTTCTAACTATTTTCTTTTTAGGATATAATTATATTATAATTATATTCTGATATAAAATACTCTTACCTTGCATTGTAACAAGTAAAATTAGCAGAAAGAGTAGGTTCCTGACTGCTCTCTAATAAGCAGTGTTTTACATACTATCACAAAGGATGTTTATGATGTTAGCTAGACGGTTTGGGTTCGATTTTCCGGCGGTCGGAATCCCGATGGTCGGAATCCCGACGGGCAGGTAAGCATACTTACCTTCCCACCCTGGCCACCTAACCCTAAACCACCCTTCCCGCAGCCTAAACCTAACCCCTCCTCACCACCCCCATGCAGCCTATCCCTAACCCTCCCCAGTGGTGGCTAAACCTAACCCCCGCTCCTAAACCTAACCCCTCTCCCTCCTGGCAGCCTAAACCTCATACCGATGCGCAGCATAACCCTAACTCTACCGGGGGGGTGCCTAAATCTAACACACACACCCTCCCTGCAGCCTAAACCTAACCCCAATGGTGCACAGCATAACCCTAACCCTCCACCCGCAGCGCAAACCTAACCCCGCAGCGGTTTATCTCTCCGGCGGCTCAGTGTCTGCTCGGTCATGAACCTATTTGGGATGCCGGTGTTTATGATGTTAGTCACATGATTACCCTAATGAGTAGAGAAATGTTCACCTGCCTGCATTTCTCCACTAATATCTCTTTATATCTAAAGAGATACTTTGTTTCTCCTTTTAAAAAAATTGGAAAACCAATATTTAGATGACCTCTACCCAGGGTCGGACTAGCCCACAGGGGTACCAGGGAAACCACCGGTAGGCCCCACTGCCTGAGGGCTCACTCCTTCCTCTAGGGATCAAGTTCCAGACTATGCACTTGTATTATACATGGTAGATGTGTTGCATTACACTGCACTAAACTATTGTGTATTTCAAGCCTCCTTTGTAGGCTGGCCACACCCCTAAGTATGGGCCCCCTATAACTGCATTCCCCGGTGGGCCCTTCATGTTCCAGTCCGACACTGCCTCTACCCTACCCCTTTCCCCAACACACACAATGTAACACTGAATAATACTGCAGATAATTCTGTAAATAAAAGCATTAAATATTTCACAAATTACAGAATGCTAGAGAAAACAGTCAGTTTGTCTTGTAAGTAAAGTTTAAAGCTGGATACACGCTAGACGATATGCTCCATGAGCGATATTGTCAGTGTTTCCCCCTGACATCCCGGGCAAATGAGGTAGTGCATACACACTGAACGATGTCACAAATTATATCGTTCAGTGACGTCAAACAGCCTCCGTCCTGTACATGCATCATCAACGACATATCAAAATTGACCTACATGTACAGATGACAGAAGCCCTCGTTAACGACCTGCGGGAGCGTGCTTTGTTAACAATACTGTGCGTACAGACTGGATGATATTACAAACGGTATTACTCAAAAGGGTGAAAATTAACATCATTTAAAATATCACCTAGTGTGTACCCAGCTTAAAAATATAATGACCAGGCTGAAGTACAGTTTTGCAGGTATCATTTAGTAGTTGCTAAATGATACTGGAAGCATACTGTAGCAGTAGGCACTGGTTGGTGGTGGCGTTGGTTAAGGCTATGAGCTGGCGTTGTTGGAGAATTAGGTAACATTCCAAAATATAGTAAGTGACAGGACAGGTTAATGATGACTAACACCAGCAGTGCTCTAGCTTCTATAAATCCTGCTAATATCTGTGGGGTACAAAAAAGTATAACAAAGAATTACCCTAAATTACATTAAAGCAACATTTTGTCATTACAGGTTGAGTATCCCTTATCCAAAATTCAAAATCCCAAATTTTTGGGTCCCCTACTGAGATAATGACATATATATTATACATATTATCTTTAAATATATATATTTAGAAATAATATATATATAATATATATAATATTTAGGTCATTATCTCAGTAGGGGACCCAAAAATGTGGGATTTTGAATTTTGGATAAGGGATATCAAGGGCAGTGTACTATAAATAAAGTAACTGGATTATATACTAAAGCTAAGATTTATCAAGAATTGGAGAGTGATAAATAGCACAGTGATAAAGTTCCAACCAATCAGCTCCTAATTGTCATGTTTCAAACCCAGCCTGTAACATGACAGTTGGGAGCTAATTGGCTGGTACTTTATCACTGTGCAATTTATCACTCCATAAATCTGGGCCTATATATGTCAACATGCTCAATTTCCGTCCATGGCAAGTAATATTAATGTTATGTTGAGGGGGGGGGGGCTGTTTCTCTTCAACACAGCTACAGCAGAATATCAAGTTAGCATTAAATTGGTTCATATCTGATCTTAAAGTGCAAGAAATTATAATTAAACACGTTCCCATCCAATAAAGAAGTATAATGCATTCTAATGCTTAGTTATAAAGGAGAAATGAACACATCTCTGTGTGTTTGTTTTTACAATATGTATTTTCTATAAACTGTGTATTTATTTTGCTCCTTCTGTTTTATTGACTTTCTGCTATGCAAATGTTTGTATTGCTTTTATTCTCAGATGCTGTAGTAACACACACAATACTTGAGTCTCCAAATAAGACAGAATGAAAGAGAACAAAACACATTATTGAGAGAGTGTACAAGGGGGTTTGTGGAAAAAGTGTAATAATTGTATAATCCTTCAGAACTGAACATATTCAAGACTGGCTGGGATCGGCGGTGGTATGTTTTTTATTTAAGGACTAAAAAAAAGCAATTAGGACATATTGCAGAATTCAGGTTATAATTGTTTGCATCCATCTTGTTAATAAGAAAACTTTGCATTCCGTTATTGCATGAAGCGACAAGATGTGTTCATGAGCAGCAAAACCAAGCAATATGGTGGTATAAACTTGTTGACTCCTATTCCCAGAGTTGAATGGAGTGTGCAAAGTATTGTATGTGCCCCCACCAAATATACATAATACATGTGCTATACTCTGGGCTGGGGAAGACAATGAGCATGAGCTCCTGGTGGCAACCAACACAAGACTATGCCAGGCTCTCCGCACTCTAACAGGAAGACCTGCAGCATCAATAGGAATATTTTAGTTTTTGGAACATGTTAATATTATAGTTTTGAGACATGAGCTTAAAGGCAGGTACGAGTTAAATGCTAATATTTCATATTATCAATCAGCGTTATATAAAATCTATACTAGTTTACATTTAGGAAACTCAAACTGTTAATGGTACCAATTAAGTTTATCTATGTAGACCAGAGGAATACACCATTGTGTGTGTGAATCGTACTGCTGCTGTGATTCACTTACTTTGGTTACTATGATGTAGTGTGGCATGCACCCTAATGGTAGCTCTCCTATGCTGCAGCTATGTCATGGCTATGGCATCTGCTGCCAGAAGGGCTGCAAGTATACTTGGCCCCTGAGCACATATAGTGTGTAGTGAGGGGATATACAGTATATGGACAAAAAGGTATTCTGCAAAGTCAAACAATGTTGGGCGCCAGACCATCTCATGATGAAATAAACATAGAACTTTATTTACACTTCTTTTCCTCCAGAACATTAAGCAGAACAGTTAGAAACACTACTTAACCAACTTCCTCATTCACACAACTATCAGAACATGTTGTACAGTGCTGTATTTTGAAACTGGCTCCCTACTCCAGCAGTAAAAAAAGTCTTTATGATTGCAAAAGTTATAATTCTCCAGCATTACGCTACACCTGCACCTGTCTTCCACATAATGTCACAGCAGGTTATGTACATCAAGGACCGCTCACCCAGTGTTGATGGGCACAGGTATTTTACATTATGTCAATTTATTCAATACACAGAATCCAAATCTGATGTCTCATTAGAAGACTCCTAAAACAGGGGCACTCTCTTCTTCCACCAAACTGCATGCATAAATGTGCTGGCATCCCAATATCAGGTGATCTGCCAGCACATTCCAATAACCAAGGACCTTGTTGTCTCTGACATGCTGGCATCAGTAACCATTTTCTATGTTGGACCTTTCCATTTAAGTATACTAAGACTCTTCTACAGTACTCCCCTCTATAAATACCATCTTACAAAGACCCCCCCCCCTCTACACACACACACACACACACACACACACACACACACACACACACACACACACACACACACCTTCCTCCTCATTGTGGAAACACTTCCTTCATCTCATTACACATGGAGGCACTCACCTGCACGTCCTGGATGTCTCTCCCATAGGGGGTGATTCCGAGTTGTTCGCTCGCTATCTGCTTTTAGCAGCATTGCACACGCTAGGCCGCCACCCTCTGGGAGTGTATCTTAGCTTAGCAGAATTGCGAACGAAAGATTCGCAGAATAGCGAAAATAAATTTCTTAGCAGTTTCTGAGTAGCTCGAGACTTACTCCTACATTGCGATCAGCTCCGTCCGTTTTGTTCCTGGTTTGACGTCACACACACGCCCAGCGTCCGGCCAGCCACTCCCCCGTTTCTCCAGACACTCCCGCGTTTTTCCCTGGCACGCCTGTGTTTTTCCGCACACTCCCAGAAAACGGCCAGTTTCCGCCCAGAAACATCCACTTCCTGTCAATCACACTCCGATCACTTCAACGAGGAAAATCTTCGTTCGGGCGAGAGTAAATCTACTAAGTTTTGTGTTAAAATACTAACCGCATGCGCACTGCGTACCATGCGCATGCGCATTTTTGCCTTAATTGCTCCGTTGCGAAAATCGGCAATGAGCGAACAACTCGGAATGACCCCCTTAGTTTCCTTTTTGGTGGTTTTCCACTGATATTCCACTTGGGTGCCTGGACAGAATTCCTTACATTGGGGCAAATTCAGTAAGAATCGCAAGTAGAAATTCGTACAGAATTTTTGCTGAGGTGGTGTGGGCGCATGTGCAGCGGGCCCTACTGTGCATGTGCCCGCAATTTCTGTGGGGGGCCGCAGAAAATGCGATCGCCTCTGCCTGTCAATCAGGCAGAAGCGGACGCGGGGCGGGAGAGGGGCAGCAACGCTCCGTTTTCTGGGAGGAAACAGAGCGTTACGGGGGCGTGCCAGCCGAAAATGGTGGGCTGGTAAGCGTGAACGGGGGCGTGCCGGGGGTGCGGTCGCGGTGGCTGCGTGACATCACACGTGGCGCCGGGACTCCTGCTAAGCTGCGCCGGCAGGAGTCATCCTTAATTTCTGCTAACAAGCAGAAATTGCGTGCTGTTAGCAATTTCTGCTTGTTGAAGGGGGGGGGGAGGCGCCGGTCAGCATGCTGGGCGGCCCCCAGCATGCGTGCTAAAGGTTAGCAAATTCTGCTGATTAGCTTATGTTACACCTCTCAATGTTTTAAAAAAATCCTGAAGTGGACAGCTTCATATAGTGGTTAGTGTACATGGTAGAGAGCTTTGATCCCCTTTTATAACACTTTCCCTGCCACCCCTCCTCTGTGAAACGTTTCCCCATAACCTCTGTAGCAATCAGGGCATAAATACAGTTTCACTGGGCCCCACAACAAGATTCCAGCACTGCCGAGTTCCCTCACCACCAGGCCTCATTGTGACCACTTCCCTCACATCTTGGTAGTAACACATTATACCTGTTTAGCAACATATTCCATATTTCTGTAACAAAACATTCCCACCCTCCCTGTAGCAATACATTCCTCCACAAATTACTTTCCTGTCCACTCATGTTCCAAGGTAGTGAGACTTCGTGTCACTCACAAGACTAAGCTCTTCAGGAATACATGGACTATCTGACAGTGAATCATAGTGAAGCTCATTCATTTTTATGACTGGATTTCTATTGAGATGCCCACTGTCAGCTTCACAGATCCAAGCAACTGTGTACAAATATGCAGCGGTGGTCATATATCTTTGGATAACCGACACCATAAGTAACCCTACGGCTGCAGGAATTGAGTCATAGGCGCTATGTTTTGTGCTTACGGGGTCGCAGATGTAGGCTGAGAAAAGCCCGACAATGGTCGCAGCATGCCTGCATTTGCAGCCACTCCACACTGCCTCCCCCCATATGGTCCCTGACTGTAAATCACTTTGGAAATAAATCCTCACATGGCATCACTAAGGTACCTGAGCATGTGCACAGTGCCACTGTGATGCTTGGCAGTTGGTCGATAATCGCTCAACTCCGTAAATATGGGCATTCTGTATATTTGTGAATCAGTCCCATAGTACTCTGGTACATAAATCCCACTGCAGTGTTTCCATCCCGGCCTCCCTGTATCTGTCCTACACCGCTTTACCTGAAACAATGGCTCTGTATTGTGCACCAATGATAAAGACATACACATATATTACAGTTTGTATGTATTGTGTATATACACTGCTCAAAAAAATAAAGGGAACACTAAAATAACACATCCTAGATCTGAATGAATGAAATATTCTTATTAAATACTTTGTTCTTTACATAGTTGAATGTGCTGACAACAAAATCACACAAAAATTATCAATGGAAATCAAATTTATTAACCCATGGAGGTCTGGATTTGGAGTCACACTCAAAATTAAAGTGGAAAAACACACTACAGGCTGATCCAACTTTGATGTAATGTCCTTAAAACAAGTCAAAATGAGGCTCAGTAGTGTGTGTGGCCTCCACGTGCCTGTATGACCTCCCTACAATGCCTGGGCATGCTCCTGATGAGGTGGCGGATGGTCTCCTGAGGGATCTCCTCCCAGACCTGGACAAAAGCATCTGCCAACTCCTGGACAGTCTGTGGTGCAACGTGGCATTGGTGGATGGAGCGAGACATGATGTCCCAGATGTGCTCAATTGAATTCAGGTCTGAGGAATGGGCAGGCCAGTCCATAGCATCAATGCCTTCGTCTTGCAGGAACTACTGACACACTCCAGCCACATGAGGTCTAGCATTGTCTTGCATTAGGAGGAACCCAGGGCCAACCGCACCAGCATATGGTCTCACAAGGGGTCTGAGGGTCTCATCTCGGTACCTAATGGCAGTCAGGCTACCTCTGGCGAGCACATGGCCCCTCAAAGAAATGCCACCCCACACCATTACTGACCCTCTGCCAAACCGGTCATGCTGGAGGATGTTGCAGGCAGCAGAACGTTCTCCTTGGCGTCTCCAGACTCTGTCACGTCTGTCACATGTGCTCAGTGAGAACCTGCTTTCATCTATGAAGAGCACAGGGCGCCAGTGGCGAATTTGCCAATCTTGGTGTTCTCTGGCAAATGCCAAACGTCCTGCACGGTGTTGGGCTGTAAGCACAACCCCCACCTGTGGACGTCGGGCCCTCATACCACCCTCATGGAGTCTGTTTTTGATCATTTGAGTAGACACATGCACATTTGTGGCTTGCTGGAGGTCATTTTGCAGGGCTCTGGCAGTGCTCCTCCTGTTCCTCCTTGCACAAAGGCGGAGGTAGAGGTCCTGCTGCTGGGTTGTTGCCCTCCTACGGCCTCCTCCATGTCTCCTGATGTACTGGCCTGTCTCCTGGTAGCGCCTCCATGTTCTGGACACTACGCTGACAGACACAGCAAACCTTCTTGCCACAGCTCGCATTGATGTGCCATCCTGGATGAGCTGCACTACCTGAGCCACTGTGTGGGTAGTAGACTCCGTCTCATGCTACCACTAGAGTGAAAGCACCGCCAGCTTTCAAAAGTGACCAAAACATCAGCCAGAAAGCATAGGAGCTGAGAATTGGTCTGTGGTCACCACCTGCAGAACAACTCCTTTATTGGGGGTGTCTTGCTAATTGCCTATAATATCCACCTGTTGTCTATTCCATTTGCACAACAGCATGTGAAATTGATTGTCAATCAGTGTTGCTTCCTAAGTGGACAGTTTGATTTCACAGAAGTGTGATTGACTTGGAGTTACATTGTGTTGTTTAAGTGTTCCCTTTATTTTTTTGAGCAGTGTGTATGTATGTATATATATATATATATATATATATATACTGTAATCCTCATTGGGATACACTTACACCTAAGACCGTGGAGTGCCACCACTATTTCTTCAATAGTGGACGTAACTAAGTCCCAAGGAGGATTACAGTCTAAACTACAGTAAGGAGGGCATCTCGGTGTTACATCAGTTCATAAAGAGTGGCAGACGTCCAAAGATATATATATGGTATGCGGTTAAAATAGCGCCTGTAAGGATCATGGCTGTCTCAATACTGCCGCCGGGATCCCGACAGGGGCACTATATCGCCGCCAGGATACTGGCAAAGTACGTGATTCCCCCTGTGTGTGTGTCCACGACACTCATAGAGGGAGAATAGAACCTGTGGCAAGCAAAGCTTGCCACCGAGCCCGCAAGAGGCTTCATTGCGCTAGCCCCCCTGCCGGCATTCTGGCGCACAGGATGCCGATGTCGGTATACTGACATTCGTCATCCCGTGCGCTGCATCCCATACCGATCCCATATAGATAGATAATGATAAATTTTGTTTATATTATACGGGGAAAAAACTGATGAATAGAGAACAGGTGCAATTTAAAAGTCTATTTTTATAATTTATGATGTCAAATTATGATATTTTAGTTTTTTCATATATAAATATTTCAATATAAATATTTGCTTAAGTTTGGGTTCATTTGGAAGTGCACTAATATTGCACAATAGTTGTTTTGCTATTCAACAGTGTATTTATCAAATGCTGAGCTTATTTAGTCCATTCAATCACTTATATGAAGATTATCTTTGATATTTCATTTACTTTTTTCATCATCATCATTATTATTATTATTATTATTATTATTATTGTTATCTTTTGTAGCGCTCATGTATTTTATTTATGAACCTATGCCAGTTTATATCTTTGTTCAATTAACATGAATTAAAAATATGAAAAAAAAAGTCTTAACTGATGCATTTAAATAATCAAAAATTCAACAGGAAATAGATGACTTACATGTTAGAGTAGTTCTGTATATTAAGGGTATTAAGAAAATGCTGACAGATTAAGCAGACTTTGGCATGTAAGTGACTGTGCTCATTGTTATCAAAAAGGCTTTGCTGCCATCATGTGCTATTCATTTATTTATAAACTAAAAATAATATCCTCTTTCCCCTGGGAGAAAATTGAAAAAATGTTAATGAATTAAATTCTGCAAAAAAAATTTAAAAATTTTAAAAATAATTTCACTAATTTGCATCCTACATTATTATATCCTTCCACTTGCTCAATATCTATATTGTTTTTATGATATTTTATAGTATTTTATAGAGTGAAATGACATAGCAACTAATGATGCTTGAGAAAAGACACCATAGAGAATGTAACCCACACTTGCCACTGCTTCTGCATGCTTTGTGCCGCTAGAGTACAAGCAGCTCTAATATCCACACAGTGCATTGTGCTGCTGTACTGTTCTGTTCCAATTGACATATCAGTTTTGTGACATGGTATATGTTTCACCAGGTCTCAGTCCCTGTGACTTAGGCCCTGATTCCGATTTTTTTCAGGCTCCTTACTTGAGAAACAAGGCAAGTGAAGCAGCCGCCCAGAAATTACTTGAGATGCCAACTGGAGCCAGCGTAAAATATCAGCAATTGCGTACACATTTGCTCCACCCTCAAATGGTCTCTGTCAATCACTCTGAGAATAAATCATCACTGCAAGCAGCATTGTGTTAGGTTCCTGGTGCTCAGAACAAGGGAGATGTTATGAAGTGAGTCCAGAGCACCAGGACGTAACGCTGGGAAAGGGGAATGGAAAGGGAATAGCCCCTGGCGCCCTATCTCCGTTGTCTCGCCCGTGCTGTCAGTACACTCTTGCGAGACTATGGTTGCTTGAGCCCATGGCAGCCGCGTTTGAAGGGCGGATTACGTCTGCCCAACTTCGATGCCCCCTCAGGTCTTAATGAGAGACAAAGAGTGTACCGAGACAGGGTGATAACAAGGGGCCCTCTTACTGAAACAACCAAAGCCAGGGGCTACTAACTAGCCTAAAACTAAATGTATGTGCGGCTTGCCGCCAAAGGAAAAGAACAACAAAGGAAATGCTGACCACACGCCGACACAATACTTTTGTGTACCGGCGGTGACAGCATAAGCAGAACCCTCTGCAAAACACCAGTGACAGAAATAATAACGGAATACAGCGGCCTAGGCCGACGGACGCGGCAGAGCCGCTACTCACGGAACCGGTATGAATACTGGCAAACGGACAGGAACTCCCAATGCTGCTGACACAGACTCTCAGAACTGGAGGACAGGCAGAATCCCAAACAACAGACCGGTGGACACCAAGAAGCCAGAAACTTGACCAGGCACAGGCAAAGCCACTGGACCTCAGGACAGGAACGCCTCACGGCAGGACACGGGATCAGACACAGAAATCGACACAGGGACTGACACAGGAATCGACACAGGAAGCAGCTCGACTGACACTGCTACACAGGAGCTCAGGAACTAGCAGGAACCAAGCTCAGAACTCAAGCAGACTGGAAACCTAGAAATATCACCAGCGTCTGTGAATTGCACTGAGCCAGCATATAACAGAGAGGCCTAATTAATAATATCATGCAGCTGCCCTGTTGCATGACTCCAAACTGACAAGATGCAATTAGCAGCCAGGTGAGGCTGAACACATGGGAACAAGCTGCAATTACACAGACTAACCAGCGGCAGCAACCAAAAGTATTCTTAAACAGAGCAACGGGAAATCCTGGCCTGCAAGACAACTTATAAACATAAAATAGGAATGAACCACTACCTGTGGTTCATAACAGTATCCCCTCCTTAAGGGTGAGCTCCGAGCACCCCATGACACCCACGGGGAACATGAACAGAAGAATAACATAAAATACCTAACTGACATGCAAAACAGGAAAAACAAAGGTCATAACACATTGCAAAAGTAGCTTGGTGTTTGCACAGTGTGGCCACGACGCATGTGCAGTCGCTCGATGAACTCTCAGCTGCATAAATACCGGCATTGCGTACAAATCATTATCAGGCCCTTAGGGGTAAATGTATTATCCTCCGTTATGGGGGGAGAAGCAGTATCAGCGTGCGTTATGTGCACTGATACCACTTCTCCCCATATATGACAGCGGCGGTGCCGGCTCAGTGACAGTATCAGTGCTGCTATCTAAGAGATAGTAGGTCGATGTGTGGGGACAATGTGATGCTGACCATTCAGATACCTGCAGCTGACAATTTCGACAGCTGCAGGTGGCGATGTCCGTACACCACAGTAGGGACAGAGCTGTCCCTGGCTGTGGCGGGTGCCAGCTCCGGACTGTGCAGGGGATAATTTCTAATGCATTCCACATAGTTATTTAAGTGTTGCTGTGCTGCATATTCATCCTTCCATTGTCAGAGCCCCATGCAGAGCTGGATCAGTCATTATGTAGTTGAGGCTACTCCTCAGGTTCAAGTGGGCAATGAAGGTTTGTATTCCTGTAACCAGGGCCACAGAGAGCAGTGCCAGGCTTGGGTACTTCATGCGGGCATGGCCAAAACAGGTAGCGTGTCCACATCCAATCAAGTGCTCTACAAGGGGGCAATGTTCACATGGGGGAGGGGGGGAGAGAGGGATATCGTTCAACAGCATCTTACCTTGATCTGGGAAGTGGGTTCCTCCTCCTTGGCCAGGGTCTGTTACCAGTGATATTCAGGAAGATGGCATATGTGCACTAGAGAGCACTGTAACACTGTGCCAGAGTCCTTGCTTTCACTGAGTGGTGCTATCTCCCCAAAGTTATAACTGGGAAGATGGTGCCGCAGATGAGGAAGGTAAGTATACTCAGGAGGGAAGGTGAAGGAGGGTGGGGCAGTGGCCCTGGACCCAGGTAATTAGTACTCCCCTCCCCTGGTGCAAATGCCTATGATTTTTATGTAGTTTTTTTACATACTCAAAACAAGTTGAAGTGAATAGATACATACTGTATAAAGGGTTAGGCTTTATACTCCTGCAAATCTGTCACCAATAATTATTTCCTTATAAAGTGTTTTCATTCCAGTCATATAAAATACTTTTTTCTGTAAGTCAGTGGTCACAATGACCCAATTTGGAGTGATGATGGATCTTCTGTGGAGATGACCATAAATCAGCCACCAATGGAGAGACTGATGTCAGACAAAACGAGAAACTGACAGGAGAGGGCATCTCGCCAGTTTTGGAGAATTTTTCACTGAATTCCACTTAGTGGAACCTGGTGTACTGAATGGTCTCGAAAGTGGAAACCACTGTGCACAACAAGAATGATGGACTAGGCAGTGAAAGTACTGTTGTGATCAAGTTCTGTAGGGTTTGCGACATTAGGTAAGACTTCTCAAAGGTCAGGTTCCAGCCACGATCCTGAAGTACCTGAACCATGTGAACTAGCTGCCTATAAAACTGTAAAACTGAATCGGCCTTCACAAGCAGATTGTGTAAATAAGGTATGATCATGATGCCGTCTTAGCGCAGTAAGCTCACCATCACCGACGTGATGTTAGTGAAAATTTGCAAAGTTGTTGCTATAGAGCCTGGAGTGCAAAACTGAGAAGAGAAGACTGACCTGTCCAAAATGAAACATGAAAGTATGTTTTACTGCCATCCAGTGAGGTCAAAAAGTCAATTGTCTCCATGTTGTGGATTAGCGATCAGGGGGTGTCTATTCGAAAATGATCCACCCACTACCTCCAATATCGACTAGAATGAGGCTTCTGAACAAGGAATAAGATAGAGTAAAACCACACCCTCCGAGATGAAAGAAGGGATAGTCTGGTCCAATGCCATCCTATCCTAAAGGTGGCATCAAACCCCACCCTGAGGTCAGTGATGCAACCTTTGAAAATGATACCTAGCACCTATGTGTCTGAAGACAACTTCCACCCAATGGCCTGTGAAATGGAGCAACCGCCCTCAGACTGTCGACCAGACTGGGTGAAGAGAGACCCCATAGGCGCTAGGCTTCCTTTGAGCCCCGGCCCCTGAGTGCCAGTTGGCACTAGAATAAAAAACTGGACTTAGAAGTTGAACCGCTACCTGGTAAAAAGCAGCTTTAGGCTCCTTCTTTCAAGGACGCCCCATCTTGAAAGAAGGAGTGGAAAACTTGACCACTAGTGTTTAGAAAGATCCACCAGAAGAAAACACATTTCCTTGCGGAAGTATGGGCAAGAATAATCATGGCCTAAGAGACAGCCCACACCAAATTAAAAAATGTGCACTCTTAGCTGAGACAGCAGTAGGTGAAACCCTGGAAGCCATCTGAGTGTTGTGAACATACTCACACCCCTATTTAGCTGCACCACAAAGCTGTTTAAGCAGGGTCTCCACGCTAAATTACTGTGAAGCCCTGCAACAAGTTTGTAAGCCCTAAGTCAGCATAGTTGAAACCATCCATGAGGTGGCTAGAAAAAAGCTGGATAACAACCGTGGAGCCTATGAAAATGGATTTGAGACAACTGTCCAAATATTCTGAATGTAACAGATTTTTAAAGGACAGCGAGCTCTAAATAGGAAGAGATGTGTGTATAGCTAAATGCGCCCTGGTAGCGTAAACTTTGAGAAGCAATTCCTACTTGGACACATGATCCGCTGGAAACGGATAAAGTGAAGCATATTTGTGAAGAACAGAGAACTTCTTATTGGATGCCCTCTAGGTCTCTCTGAAGAAACTGGAGAGAACCAAAGAAGGGAATTTAATGACCAACCAGTGTCAATCACATGAACAAACTTTCAGGTCTTGCACGATTGCATGACCGTCCACAAGGAAGACTGTATTCCTAACCTTTTGGGATGCTAGAGTCTGAACCTACCCCTATGAGGGAGGGATACTGTGCTTGAGATGAGAGAACAACCTATGTTTTTCAGCAGCCTCTAGGACTCCGTACACTTTTCTCCTATACCAGGTGGGATATCAACCGGAATAGAGCATGAGCTCAAGCAGGTTCCACCATGGTTAACACAGCACTCCCCTGATGTCTGCGCATGACTGGGCGTTACTTGATAGTACGCACACAAGGCCTTAGGGGGTTATTCAGAGATGGACGCAGAGCTTGCATCAGAGCAAAGCCGCTCAGCATGTGAGTGGTGCTGCCCCACGATGCATTTGCAATGTAATTGCAAATGCATCAATTTGTGGTTGACCCCTGGCTGCGCTGGCAGGCAGTTCTGCACCATTTTATTTCTCAAACCGGCACACAGCTGCTCCGAAAATGGTATGGACATGCCTGTGTTGTCCAGATCGTGCCCACAAAATGCTGCATTGACGAACGCCACAGTGGTCAATCACCTTCCAGGATATGGCCACATGGTGAAGGGTCACGCATGCGCACTATGGCCAGTGCGCATGCGCAGAACCAATGGATGCAGCCGCTGTGTACGGATGCATGGCTGCGTCCGGATCTGAATAAGACCCATAGAGTTATCCTGTGGCCTTTATGCACAGCGATATATACTGATAAACACACAGGTGAGTGTGACACACCACAATATATATGGTATACAGGTTGAGTATCCCATATCCAAAATGCTTGGGACCAGAAGTATTTTGGATATCGGATTTTTCCGTAGTTTGGACTAATTGCATACCATAATGAGATATCATGGTGATGGGACCCAAGTCTAAGCACAGAATACATTTATGTTACATATACACCTTATACACACAGCCTAAAGGTAATTTTAGCCAATATTTTTTATAACTTTGTGCATTAAACAAAGTGTATTTACATACACACAATTCATTTATGTTTCACCTTATACACACAGCCTAAAGGTCATTTAATACAATATTTGGAATAATTTTGTGTATTAAACATAGTTTGTGTACATTGAACCATCAGAAAACAAAGGTTTCATTATCTCAATCCTCACTCAAAAAATTCTGTATTTCAGAATATTCCATATTTTGGAATATTTGGATATGGAATACTCAACCTGTATACAGATACACACACATAGGAGAGTGGTACACACAGCACAATACACAGATACACACACAGGTGACTGAGATGCACAGTCATATGAAACACACACATGGAAGTGTGGCACAGCAATATATACAAATACAGACAAGTGATGCAATAATAATGTACTTACCCCTGAAGCTTTGCCCTCTCCATTCTCAACTCTCCTCTGACACATTGTACTTCCCTTTAGTGGGGAAAACACTGGTCTAGCCTGCAGTACATGGCACCCTGTAGCATGTGTGCGCCCCCTCTTTGCATGGGAGTGGTGCAGCTGCAAGAGACCTGGCAAAATGCCAGCTCCTATTCAAGACCACATTAACAGCCTGCATCCTCTAAAAGGGCGATAGCGTGCCCCGGTCCATGGGCCCAGGTGGTGTCAACGGAGACCAGGGTTCTGTGGGTGGTCCCTGCTGGCAGAGCACCTCCCTAGCTGATGCAGCTGCTCCTGCCGCCACTGCAATCACATGCGCACTGACCTAGCTACAAATAAAATAAAAGTCAAAAGAAACTTACAACAAACGAGCCCAACTACAGAGGTACCTAAATAAGATTGGAAGTCATAGGAATGCAGGGGGAGGAGCTTATGTTTAAAGATACAGTTTATATTATGTGCTATCTTCAGCCCCAATGTACAACCCCCCATGGTCCAGTGACCCCCAGCATTGCTGCAAGAGAAAATATCTGGTTGGTAAAAGAGCCTGACATCATTAAGAAAAAACAGTCAGAAGTATGGCCCTCATTCTGAGTTGTTCGCTCGCTAGCTGCTTTTAGCAGCATTGCACACGCTAAGCCGCCGCCTACTGGGAGAGAATCTTAGCTTTGCAGAATTGCGAACGAAAGATTCGCAAAATTGCGAATAGAAATTTCTTTGCAGTTTCTGAGTAGCTCGGGACTTACTCTGCCACTGCGATCAGTTCAGTCAGTTTCGTTCCTGGTTTGACGTCACAAACACACCCAGCATTCGCCCACACACTCCCCCGTTTCTCCAGCCACTCCCGCGTTTTTCCCAGAAACGGCAGCGTTTTTCCGCACACACCCATAAAACGACCAGTTTCCGCCCAGAAACACCCACTTCCTGTCAATCACACTCCGATCACCAGAACGATGAAAAATCCTCGTTATGCCGTGAGTAAAATACCTAACTTTTGAGTAAAATAACTAAGCGCATGCACTCTGCGAACCTTGCGCATGCGCAGTAAGCGACTAATCGCAATATAGCGAAACTCGGCAACGAGCGAACAACTCGGAATGAGGGCCTATGTTTCTAATGCAATTCCTAATGTTGCTTATAGAGCCATGCTACTACTGTTTGTATTCTTTAAATTCTTTGAAAAGAGCTCTAAATGATTTGTAGAAGAAAAAAGTTGTCAATTACTCTATAATTGTATATGTTGAATTTGCAACGTTCATTCTTGTCAATTAAACAAAATGTGCTGTTTTGTTGCAAGACACAATGCAAAGGTTCAAGAGAAACTGAAGAAAGCTTATGTGCATTCATCTTCAGAGTACATAGCCAGAATACTGTCAATGTTCTGTTTGTTAATCTTCTGTGCAAAGATATTGGCCTACTTTCATCAGAGTAAGCTCTAACATTCCTTATTTCCCCAAAGGGAGAGCAACTGAGTGCCTAGCTTTAGCATGATTTAATGAATCTAGGCCACTGCTCTCACACACCAAAAACCGGAAAACAAACAGTACATTGGCTGTCATTGTACTTTCATTAAAGAGATATTAAACCAATTAATTTAATGCCATGTACAGTATACAGAAGATAATACAGAACTACAATGTGTGGGTTATTTTATTAATAATTTGCATTAAAAGGACAACATAATAAAGTGACAATAAAATATAAATGCAATAATTTTTACTACTGGTTGCACATACCGATTGGTACTCTTTAAGTGTGTAGGGCAGCACGGACAGTGTAATGGTTAGCATTACTGCCTCACAGCACTGAGGTTTGATTACCACCATGGCCCTTACTGTGTGGAGTTTGTATATTCTCCCCGTACTTGCGTGGGTTTTCTCCGGGTACACCGGTTTCCTCCCACAATCCAAAAATATACAGGTAGGTTAATTGGCTCCCAACAAAAGTTAACCCTAGCATGAATGTGTGTTCATGTACATGTGGTAGGGAATATAGAGTGTAAGCTCCCCTGGGGCATGGACTGACGTGAATGGTCAAATATTCTCTGTAAAGCGCTGCGGAATATGAGTGCGCTATATAAATAACTAGTAATAAATAATAAATAAATAATATGGCCCTTAAGAACGTACATGTCTGTGCAAGATTAGAAAAAAGATTCTATGTTTAAAGTCAAGGAAAGAGCAATGTATTTCCACTTGTTCCTCCCTAGATGACCACTGCACCTTGCATGGCTGTAAATTATTTATTAACAGTTTCTTATCTAGCGCAGGATATTCCGTTGCGCTTTACAATTGGAACAGCAGTGATAGCACGAAACTAAGTAATAACAGACAGACATAGAGGTAGGAAGGCCCTGCCCGCAAGGGGGGCGAGCACAATGAAGCCCCATGTGGGCTCACTGCGCTCACCAAGCGGCACGCACAGTGGCACAGGTTCTATTACCAATCTATGGGTGTCGTGGACACCCACAAGTGGGATGAGTCCCTGCTAGTCGGCATGAGGACTGTCGGGATTTAGAGAAGGGCGGGATGTAGCCGTCGCTATTGTGACCGGCGGTTTCCTGACTGCTGGTCACATAACTACATCCCACTTACAATCTATAGGGAAATTGGTATTAATACACAAGGATAGGTGCTATCTATTGCACAATGGTCCTGCCAAATTGCAGAGTTTCTTGGTGGACTGTATGATATAGTCACACAGCAATACTGACCAGAGGTCAGGAGGATGTCAAATTGAAGAAAAACGAAATACTGAATGTTAGGATGTGTGGACTGTACAGAAGGGATGTTATTAGATATTAATATTTATGAAGGTTATGTGGACGGTTAAGGAATTTGATAAGCTTGCCGGAAGAGGTGAGTTTTCAGGGAACACTTAAAGGTTTGAAGACTAGAGAGTCTTATTGTCCATGGGAGGACATTCCACACAGAAGATGCAGCCTGAAGGAAGTCCTGCAATCGTGAATGGGAACACAAGTAATGCATGTGGGGAGAGAAGCAGATCTTGTGCAGAGCGGAGAGGTCGAGTTGGGATATATTTTGAGATAAGTGAAGAGATATATGTGAGCGTAGTTTGGTTAATAGCCATATATATAAGTAAAAGTATCTTATATTGAATACAGTAGAATCCAGGCAGCTAATAGAGGGACTGACAGATGATGAAGGTCTAATGAGGAAGATCAGCCTTGCTGCTGCATTGAGAAGGTATTGTAGTGGTGAGAGTCTCTTTTTGGTAAGTCCAGTAAGGAGACTATTGAAATAATCAATATAAAGGTGCATACACACTGGGCGTGTATGCACAGCGATGATGTGAACATCGCTGGCAGGAAAATCGCTTAGTGAATACACACCGAGAGATTTTCACCCGGCCCAGCAATGTTCACGGTGGTGAACTACTTAACATAGTACGAGACTGTGGAAAGTGGTTCACTTGGCCATTAAAACAGTCTGACGGCGGCTAATGATGATGCGGGAGCGCGCATCAGCGCTCATCGCCTGTCTATACACACTAGGAGGTTTTGAACTCAAAGTAGATCAAAACGCCAAAAGTAAGCTACCTTGAGTTCAAAATCTACTAGTGTGTATGCACCTTAAGAGATGAGAGCATGGATAAGAGTTTTTGCAGTGTCTTGTGTAAGATAAGATCATTTTTTGGATATGTTTTTTAGATGTAGATGATTGAGGGGGTCTATTGATAAAGAAGAGAAAAGCCCTGTTTGTATTAAACAGGACTTTTCTCTGCTTCATGCTGTTCACAGAGTGGGTTACCGTGGAGAAGTTCCAGACTTCTCCAGGGCCCCCCCTGCTCTGTGCTTGAATAGCATTACTATGATTTAGTATGGTGAGTGCGATTCATAAAGGAGTGGAAAGCTCGGTTTCCGCTTCTCCATGGAGTTCAGGTTCGATGGCGCAAAACCTGAACTGTGGTGTACTAACTGCAGGAGCTTCCCTGCTCTCTGTCCGGCACTCGTGCTGGCACCGCCCCCTGACCTCCCATCACCCACTGCAGCCTCCCGGGAGGTTATCCAGCGGCGCATGCGCAGAAGGACCAGCCGGTTGACTTCAACATCCCTGAGGGGCATCGCTGGAGGAGACAGTGTTGCTGGAGCCCGGGATACCGCATCACTGGAAGGGTGAGTATACATGAATTGCTACTTATTAACAGCTATATATCGCATCAATGCGATATATAGTGATAAGTATCAATTAATTTTTCATATTTTACATGAATAGGCCCCTAAGAGACAGATTGAATGTGGGGAGTAAAGGACAGTTCGGAGTCAAAGATGACACCTAGGCAGCGACCTTGTAGTGTAGTGTTGATTGCTAAATTTTCAACAGTGATAGAGATATCAGGTTGGCAACTACTATTGGCCGGTGTAAATATAATTAATTCTGGAGGTGGTTGATTATTACCATGTAGTGTGTTGAGCAGCTTTCTTACCTTTTTATAAATCTGAAAATGTTGAATCTCTTTATGTAGTAATAATAATAGCTCATTATTACACAATTACTGCTAGAGCACAGAACAATGGGGCTATGTGTACAGTTACACTATTACATCCGGCTCTGTGTGTCAGCCTGAAAAATTTGTACAGTGTTTATATCTCCCTTCCTCCACCCCCTTGATAAAGTTAATATTGCCAATGTAAAGTATCACTGCCTATTTCAATCTGTTGCTTATAGTACTGCTTATAGTACTAGTAAGCAAGCTGGGGAAGTTACAGTATATAAGGGAATAAAGTATCTGAATTGGTTAAACCCTTTAGACACATATGTGCATAATTATGCTTTTATTATTTTTCCCTTATGCACAATGACATATTCCACTGAGACATTAATGAATGCACCAGCTTTTCTATTAAGGGATGTGCAGTAACATTACATCAGAACTAGAAATTAAAGATAGAGGACTAAACGTATTAGGGTCAGAGTTTATAAGGTGCAGTATTTCTGAGATTTTGCAGCTATATTTAGAAAAGCATTTTTTTTCATGTATTTTTTTAAAGACGACTATCTGTCCCTCCGTCCACCCTGGTTTTACCATTGACGACGCCAGGCTGAGCTTTCCTTGACATGCTGTCATCTGATGCAAGCAGTCAGAAACAGCCACTGGTAAGCTGCTGAAAGATAAAAGTAGAAACTGCAGCGCCTCTGCCCTAGTGTACACCCGGCGGCTGCAGAGAGAAGTAGCCGCCAGGGACATATAAACTTTGCAGAGGCGTGGCCCTCCCGTTTCTCTGGTTATTGATACTTTTTGATTTCCAGATACATGGGGGGAAAGGGGGGAGGGGGGGTTAATTGATTTAGATTGTTTTTGTAAATTATATTTTTTGGTATTTTATTTTAAAAAATAAGATTTTAAACCTACCGGTAAATCTTTTTCTCCTAGTCCGTAGAGGATGCTGGAAACTCCGTAAGGACCATGGGGTATAGATGGGCTCCGCAGGAGACATGGGCACTCTAAAGACTTTAGATTGGTGTGCACTGGCTCTTCCCTCTATGCCCCTCCTCCAGACCTCAGTTAGAGAACTGTGCCCAGAGGAGACGGACAGTACGAGGAAAGGATTTTTGTTAATCTAAGGGCAAGATTCATACCAGCCCACACCATCCACACCGTACAACATGGAATATACGAACCAGTCAACAGTATGAAACAAAACAGCATCAGCCAGAGACTGATCAAAAAAGGTAACATAACCCTTATGTAATCAATAACTATATACAAGCCTTGCAGAATTTAGTCCGCACTGGGACGGGCGCCCAGCATCCTCTACGGACTAGGAGAAAAAGATTTACCGGTAGGTTTAAAATCTTATTTTCTCTTACGTCCTAGAGGATGCTGGGGACTCCGTAAGGACCATGTGGATTATACCAAAGCTCCAGACCGGGCGGGAGAGTGCGGATGACTCTGCAGCACCGATTGAGCAAACATGAGGTCCTCATCAGCCAAGGTATCAAACTTATAGAATTTAGCAAAAGTGTTTGAACCCGACCAAGTAGCTGCTCGGCAAAGTTGTAATGCCGAGACACCTCGGGCAGCCGCCCAAGAAGAACCCACCTTCCTAGTGGAATGGGCCTTTACCGAATTTGATAACGGCAATCCAGCCGTAGAATGAGCCTGCTGAATCGTGTTACAGATCCAGCGGGCAATAGTCTGCTTAGAAGCAGGAGCGCCAACCTTGTTGGCTGCATACAGGACAAACAGTGCCTCTGTTTTCCTAACACGAGCCGTCCTGGCTACATAAACTTTTAAGGCCCTGACTACATCAAGAGACTTGGAATCCTCCAAGTCACCCGTAGCCACAGGCACCACAATAGGTTGGTTCATATGAAACGATGAAACCACCTTCTGTGAGCATTTCCTGAAGATCTGAATACCAGGCAATTCAAGGCCAATCCGGAACAATGAGTATTGTCTGGACTCTTTTTCGTCTTATGATTTTCAGTATTTTTGAGATGAGTGGAAGAGGAGGGAATACATAGACCAACGGAAACACCCAGGGTGTCACCAAGGCGTCTACCGCTACAGCCTGAGGGTCCCTTGACCTGGAACAATACCTCCGAAGTTTCTTGTTGAGGCGCGACGCCATCATGTCTATTTGAGGAAGCCCCCAACGACTTGTTATCTCTGCAAAAACTTCTTGATGAAGACCCCACTCTCCTGGATGGAGATCGTGTCTGCTGAGGAAGTCTGCTTCCCAGTTGTCCACTCCCGGAATGAAGACTGCTGACAGCGCGCTTACGTGATTTACCGCCCAGCGAAGAATCCTGGTGGCTTCCGCCATTGCCACTCTGCTCCTTGTCCCGCCTTGGCGGTTTACATGAGCCACTGCTGTGACGTTGTCCGATTGAATCAGAACAGGTAGGCCGCGAAGAAGAGTCTCCGCTTGTCGTAGGCCATTGTATATGGCCCTTAATTCCAGCACGTTGATGTGTAGACAAGCCTCCTGGCTTGACCACAGTCCCTGAAAATTTCTTCCTTGTGTGACTGCTCCCCATCCTCGGAGGCTCGCGTCCGTGGTTACCAGAACCCAGTCTTGAATGCCGAACCTGCGACCCTCTAGAAGGTGAGCACTCTGCAGCCACCACAGGAGAGACACCCTGGCCCTGGGGGACAGGCTTATTTTCTTATGTATTTGTAGATGGGACCCCAACCACTTGTCCAGAAGGTCCCACTGAAATGTCCTTGCATGGAACCTGCTGAAGGGGATGGCCTAGTAGGCCGCCACCATCTTTCCCAGTACTCGAGTGCATTGATGAACTGACACTCTTTTTGGCTTTAACAGGTGTCTGACCATGCTCTGGAGATCCTGGGCCTTTTCCGTTGAGAGAAAAACCCTCTTCTTTTTCGTGTCCAGAATCATGCCTAAAAATTATAGCCGAGTCGTTGGAATCAACTGCGACTTTGGCAGATTTAGGATCCAGCCATGTGCTGCAGCACTCTCAGGGAGAGTGACACGCTTTTCAGCAACTGATCTCTCGATCTCGCTTTTATCAGGAGATCGTCCAAGTATGGGATAATTGTGACTCCTTGTCTGCGTAGGAGCACCATCATTTCCGCCATTACCTTGGTGAAAATCCTCGGGGCCGTGGACAGCCCAAACGGCAACGTCTGAAACTGGTAATGACAGTCCTGTACAGCGAATCTCAAATACGCCTGATGAGGAGGATAAATGGGGACATGAAGTTATGCATCCTTTATGTCTAGTGATACCATAAAATCCCCCCCTTCCAGGCTGGAGATCACTGCCCGGAGAGATTCCATCTTGAATTTGAACCTTTTTAGATACAGGTTTAGTGATTTTAGATTCAGAATGGGTCTGACCGAGCCATCCGGTTTTGGGACCACAAATAGGGTTGAATAGTACCCTTTCCCCTGTTGTATTAGGGGAACCTTGATAATCACCTGCTGTCGACACAGCTTTTGTATTGCAGCTAAAACTTTTTCCCTCTGGGGGAGAAGCTGGCGCGGACTCTCACAGTGGAGCCCCAGCGTCATGCAGTGGATTTTGTAGAAGCCGGGGAGAACTTCTGTTCCTGGGAACCAGCCGTAGCAGGCATTCTTTTCCCTCCACCCTTACCTCTGGTGAGGAAGGAAGAGCCCCGACCTCTCCTGGACTTATGCGACCGAAAGGACTGCATCTGATATTGAGGTGTTTTCTTTTGCTGTGGGGGAACATAAGGCAAAAAAGAAGATTTACCCGCAGTAGC
The DNA here is from genome assembly GCF_028390025.1 of Pseudophryne corroboree. Classification (NCBI taxonomy): domain Eukaryota; kingdom Metazoa; phylum Chordata; class Amphibia; order Anura; family Myobatrachidae; genus Pseudophryne; species Pseudophryne corroboree. The sequence goes on from NC_086449.1 coordinate 463,345,975, forward strand.
TGTGGAAACCAGGTCCGCAAGGCCCTCCCCAAATAAAACCTCACCTTTGTAAGGCAAAGTTTCCATATGTCTCTTTGAATCGGCATCACCCATCCATTGGTGGGTCCACAGGGCTTGCCTAGCAGAAATTGCCATGGCATTGGCTCTTGAACCCAACAGCCCAACGTCTCTCGCAGCGTCCCTCATATATAACGCTGCGTCTTTAATATGACCCAAGGTCAATAAAATGCTATCATTATCTAGGGTGTCAATGTCAGATGACAAGTTATCTGCCCATGCTGCTATTGCGCTACATACCCATGCCGACGCTACTGCTGGTCTGAGCAAGGCACCCGTATGTGTATAAATTGATTTTAAGGTAGTCTCCTGTCTGCGATCAGCAGGATCCTTGAGGGCTGCCGTGTCTGGAGATGGTAGTGCCACCTTTTTGGACAAGCGCGTTAAAGCCTTGTCCACCCTGGGCGAGGATTCCCACCATAACCTGTCCTGTGCGGGGAAACGATACGCCATAAGAATTCTCTTGGGAATCTGCAGTTTCTTGTCCGGAGTTTCCCAAGCTTTTTCAAATAAAGCGTTCAGTTCATGAGATGGGGGAAAGGTTACCTCAGGTTTCTTCTCCTTAAACATGCATACCCTCGTGTCAGGCACCGAGGGGTCCTCTGTGATATGCAAAACATCTTTTATTGCAATAATCATATAATGGATACTTTTGGCCACCCTTGGGTGTAACCTCGCATCATCGTAGTCGACACTGGAGTCAGAATCCGTGTCGGTATCAGTGTCTGCTACCTGGAACAGGGGACGTTTATGAGAGCCCGAAGGGCCTTGTGACACAGTCAAAGCCATGGATTGACTCCCTGCTTTTTCTCTGGACTCTGCTTTGTCCAATCTTTTATGCAATAAAGACACATTTGCATTTAAAACATTCCACATATCCAACCAATCAGGTGTCGGCGTTGCAGACGGAGACACCACAATCATCTGCTCCACCTCCTCCTTAGACGTGCCTTCCACTTCAGACATGTCGACACACATGTACTGACACCCCCACACACACTGGGATATACAATTATGGGGACAGCCCCCCAATAAGGCCCTTTGGAGAGACAGAGAGAGAGTATGCCAGCACACACCCAGCGCCACTGGACACTGGAATAAAATCCCAGACTGTACAGCGCTCTATTATAGAATAAATAATACACTCACTGCGCCAATTAAATGTGCCCCCCCCCTCCTCTTTTTTGCCCTCTGTACTTGCTCAGCAGGGGAGAGTCCGGGGAGCAGCTTCTCTGCAGCTTGCTGTGGAGAAAAATGGCGCTGGTTAGTGCTGGAGGATCAAGCTCCACCCCCTCAACAGCGGGCTTCGGTCCCGCTGAAATTCTTTATACTGGCGGGGGTTTTTCAATATACTGCCTCCGCAGTTTCTAATATATTAGGCAGTGTCCCTTACGGTTAATATTGCTGCTCAGGGCGCCCCCCCCCTGCACCCTGCACCCGTACTGTGCCTTCTGTGTGTGTATGTGTGGAAGCAATGGCGCGCAGCGTTACCGCTGCGCGGTACCTCAGTGAAGATCTGAAGTCTTCTGCCGCCTGTGAAGTCTTCTTTCTTCTTATACTCACCCGGCTTCTATCTTCCGGCTCAGTGAAGATCTGAAGTCTTCTGCCGCCTGTGAAGTCTTCTTTCTTCTTATACTCACCCGGCTTCTATCTTCCGGCTCTGTGAGGAGGACGGTGGCGCGGCTCCAGGACGAACAGCGAGGATGACACCTGTGTTCCGACCCTCTGGAGCTAATGGTGTCCAGTAGCCTAAGAAGCAGAGCCTATCAGTTAAGTAGGTCTGCTTCTCTCCCCTCAGTCCCACGATGCAGGGAGCCTGTTGCCAGCAGTACTCCCTGAAAATAAAAAACCTAACAAAAAGTATTTTCAGAGAAACTCAGTAGAGCTCCCCTGCAGTGCATCCAGTCTCCTCTGGGTACAGGATCTAACTGAGGTCTGGAAGGATCTAACTGAGGTCTGGAGGAGGGGCATAGAGGGAGGAGCCAGTGCACACCCATCTAAAGTCTTTAGAGTGCCCATGTCTCCTGCGGAGCCCGTCTATACCCCATGGTCCTTACGGAGTCCCCAGCATCCTCTAGGACGTAAGAGAAATATATATATCTGTATGACTGTAAAAGCGAAATTCATGGTTGTTCAATTATAGCGATCCTGCATCAATCAAGACTATGAATATGGGGCATCCAATTAGGGAAGGAATAAACTAGGCCCGGGCATCAACCATTGATGGGTCACAAACCATTGATGGTCTATGCCCAATGGTTAGTATGTGCTTTTTTTCATTGCAGTGACTGATGCTGCACCATCGACAGCGATGTCATTCCAGTATGTGGCCGCAAAGGGATTGACAGTGGCGGCTGTAGGGGGACGTCGAGGTGGCATTTCACAGGCAGGCCAAACGGGGGTGTTCTAAGAGCTTTTTCGTGGCAGTCGCTCCGAATAAAAAAAATGGCTACGGGCCGCTGCATTTGCAATGTAATTGCGGAAGCATCGGACGGCAGCGCCATACATGGTGGGCGGCCATACCCTGTGCTGGGCGGCCCCCTGCATGTGATAAGATGGACGCAGATCTTGCTGCGTATGGAGGGATATGCATCCATCTCTGAATCAGGTCCTTAATTAGCACATCCGTCAATTTGATTTAACCCTCTGGACTCAAGCATGGATATCCTTAAAACCTGGACTGTAATGACAGAGTTTGAGAAACTCAGGTTTAGAGTTATAACTGCCTGTCTATTATAATAACAATTCCACTGGTAGCACTAATACATGCTTTCACAGAAAAGGACTGGCTAGAGATGAGCAAAAGAATCAAAATTATTCTTTGGAATACACACCTATCCCGCATTAACCACTTAACTGGTTAATATAGTTTTCAAAAACCGTTCAGAAATTGTAATTTTATTTATGATTAAACTGGGTTAAGAACATCTATTTGAAACAAATGTAACACAATTTTATCCAAAAAAGATTTTTCATTTTTCCAATAAACATCGATGGCCAAAATACTGGTCCATTAATGATCAGGAACGTCGCGACCATTGGGAATTCAATTTTCCCAATGGCTGTTTCCCTCTGCAGCCGCGGTAGGGTTGGGAAAAGCAAGGTAAGGGGGACTTTGTTATGCTATATTTACCTGCCAGGCAAGTGGTTAAGGGGCCTATTAGTCCTTTGATATTTGCGGGATATTCCCCCCAAAAAGCCATTTTTGGGAGGTACCCTAAAATATTAAGTATCCTTTATATGTACCAATATCTGCTCTGGTCCCTCCATTTTTCCTCCGTTTTCGGCCACTAATGCAGCCCACAAACTTCTATAGCGGCTCCTGTGTTGCTGGATTATCCAAGCTCTGGATATTCGTTACCCCATAGTAGTCTATGGACTACTAATTCACAATTTTTTCCAGCTCCCTCTCCGTGGACCCCCAGTGACACAGTATGAGCCAGGAACCTGAACCAGAAAGCATTACATTGAGATTTTGGGGAAAAATATTTAGCAAACCCGCATTAAAAATGCTAATTGTGATAAATATGCCCCAAAAAGCTCTATTCATAACGAAGCGTAAAGCCTTTTTTTAATCCGCATCTCTGAGGTTTTCCACTGCATCACTCTCCTCAGACAGAAAATTACCACAAAGAAGAATCCAATTTCATCTGCAGTTTCCCTAATCAAAGCAGACATCGCTTCACCATACAGCAGGGGTTCTCAAACTGTGTGCCGTGTCACCTTGGGGTGCCTCAGGGTACTTGTAGGGAGCCTTGGATTGGTGGTCCAGCCCCAATTTCAATTTTTTATGGTCAATGTAAAAAAAGGATTTTAATACCTACCTGTAAATCCTTTTCTCTTAGTCCGTAGAGGATGCTGGGGACACTTCAAGAACCATAGACGGGATCCGCAGGAGACATGGGCGCTTTAAGACTTTAAAAGGGGTGTGAACTGGCTCCTCCCTCTATGCCCCTCCTCCAAACTCCAGTTATAGGAACTGTGCCCAGGGAGACGGACATTTAGAGGAAAAAGGATTTATTTTGATTTAAACTAAGGTGAGCTACATACCAGCTCACATCTCAACCATGCCGTACAACATGGCATTTAACCCAACGCATGCAACGGCATGAATAACGACAGCAACAGGCTGACTATAAACGCAACACAACACGTGTGTAACCATAACCAATGACTGCAGATACAGTACGCACTGGGACGGGCGCTCAGCATCCTCTACAGACTAAGAGAAAAGGATTTACCGGTAGGTATTAAAATCCTATTTTCTCCTACATCCTAGAGGATGCTGGGGACACTTCAAGAACCATGGGGTTTATACCAAAGCTCAAGAACGGGCTGGAGAGTGCGGATGACTCTGCAGCACCGATTGACCAAACAAGAGGTCCTCCTTAGCCAAGGTATCAAACGTGTAAAACTTTGCAAAAGTGTTTGAACCCGACCAAGTAGCTGCTCGGCAAACCTGTAATGCCGAGACCCCCCTGGCAGCCGCGCAGGATGAGTCCACCTTTCTGGTAGAATGGGCCTTCACCGATTTCGGTAACGGCAATCCAGCCGTAGAGTGAGCTTGCTGAATCATATTACAGATCCAGCGTGCAATAGTCTGCTTGGAAGCAGGAGCCCCAATCTTGTTGGGATCATACAGGACAAACAAAGCCTCCGTTTTCCTAACCTGAGCCGTTCTAGCTACATAAATTTTCAAAGCTCTGACCTCATCTAGAGACTTCGATTCCGCTAAGGCATCAGTAGCCACTGGCACCACAATAATAATAATACTTTGTCATCAATAGTTCAAGAAAAAAAATACATGAACAATCAACGAAACTAAAAGCAAGCATATACAGAGACCATGAGAACAGAAAGAGCACTCCTGAAACCAAGACATTCTCAATTATCAATTTATCTCGGTTTTGTCCGGTTTAACATGTTTACTGCTGTTGGGAAAAAACTACCCCTTAACCGGTTAGTCCGACAAAGAATAGAACGATAACGCCTATTAGATGGCAACACAGAAAACATCCCCACATTAGGATGAGATAGATCTCCCAAAATACTTCTCACCTTAGTAGGTTGGTTCATGTGAAATGATGACACCACTTTCGGCAGAAATTGCTGACGAGTTCTCAACTCTGCTCTATCTTCATGGAAGATCAAATAGGGGCTCTTGTGAGACAAAGCCACTAATTCAGACACCCGCCTTGCAGAGGCCAAGGCCAACAGCATGATCACTGTCCAAGTGACGAATTTCAACTCTACCTTACGTAAAGGTTCAAACCAATGAGATTGCAGGAACTGCAACACCACGTTAAGATCCCATGGTGCCACCGGGGGCACAAAGGGAGGTTGGATGTGCAGCACGACTTTCATGAAAGTCTGAACTTCCGGAAGAGAGGCCAATTCTTTTTGAAAGAAAATTGACAAGGCCAAAATTTGTACTTTAATTGAGCTTAATTTTAAGCCCGCATCCACACCTGCTTGCAGAAAATGGAGAAAAAGGCCCAGCTGAAATTCTTCCATAGGAGCCTTCTTGGAGTCACACCAAGACACATTTTCTCCAAATACGGTGATAATGTTTTGCTGTTACTTCTTTTCTAGCCTGAAGAAGTGTGGGAATGACTTCACTGGGAATACCCTTTCGGGCTAGAATCCGGTGTTCGACCTCAAAGCCGTCAAACGAAGCCGCGGTAAGTCTTGGTACACGCACGGCCCCTGCTGTAACAGATCCTCTCGTAGAGGAAGAGGCCAGGGATCTCCTACGAGCAATTCCTGAAGATCTGGATACCAGGCCCTCCTTGGCCAGTCTGGAACAATGAGGATTGCATGAACCCTTGTTCTTCTTATGATCTTTATCACTTTTGGAATGAGTGGAATCGGAGGGAACACATATACCGACTGAAACACCCACGGTGTCACTAGGGCGCCCACCGCCATTGCTTGAGGGTCCCTCGACCTGGAACAATATCTCAGAAGTTTCTTGTTGAGGCGAGAGGCCATCATGTCTATTTGAGGAATTCCCCAACGACTTGTCACTTCTGCAAAGAGCTCTTGATGAAGACCCCACTCTCCTGGATGGAGATCGTGTCTGCTGAGGAAGTCTGCTTCCCAGTTGTCCACACCTGGAATGAAGACTGCTGACAGAGAGCTTACATGTCTTTCCGCCCAGCGGAAAACTTTTGTGGCCTCTGCCATTGCCGCTCTGCTCTTCGTTCCGCCCTGGCGGTTTATGTACGCCACTGCTGTTATGTTGTCCGACTGAATCAGGACGTGCAGATCGCGAAGAAGATGTTCCGCTTGTAGAAGGCCGTTGTAAATGGGCCTTAATTCCAGAATGTTTATGTGTAGACAAGCTTCCTGGCTTGACCATTTTCCCTGGAAATTTTCCCCCTGTGTGACTGCACCCCAGCCTTGGAGACTCGCATCCGTGGTCACCAGGATCAAGTCCTGGATCCCGAACCTGCGTCCCTCTAGGAGGTGAGAGCTGTGCAGCCACCACAGGAGTGAGATTCTGGTCTTGAAAGACAGGATTATCTGTCGGTGCATGTGCAGATGGGACCCGGACCACTTGTCCAACAGGTCCCACTGAAACATTCTGGCATGGAATCTGCCAAACTGAATGGCCTCGTAGGCCGCCACCATCTTCCCCAGCAACCGAGTGCATTGATGAATCGACACTCTTGCTGGTTTCAGAATCTGTTTGACTAGGTTCTGAATTTCTAGAGCCTTTTCCACTGGAAGAAAAACTCTCTGTAATTCCGTGTCCAGAATCATACCCAAGAACGACAGACGTGTCGTCGGAACCAACTGCGATTTTGGCAAGTTTAGGAGCCAACCATGTTGTTGAAGAATTGTCAGGGAGAGCGTAATGTTCTGCAGTAATTGTTCCTTGGACCTCACTTTTATCAGGAGATCGTCCAAGTACGGGATAATTGTGACTCCTTGCTTGCGCAGGAGAATCATAATTTCCGCCATAACTTTGGTGAAAATTCTCAGAGCTGTGGACAGACCAAATGGCAACGTCTGAAACTGATAATTGCAATCCTGCACTGCAAACCTCAGGTAAGCCTGATGTGGAGGAAAAATGGGAACATGCAAATAGGCATCCTTTATGTCTACCGACACCATAAAATCCCCCTCCTCCAGACTGGATATCACTGCCCGGAGGGATTCCATGTTGAATTTGAATTTCCGTAGGTGGAAATTGAGGGATTTGAGGTTCAGGATCGGTCTGACTGAGCCGTCTGGCTTCAGGACCACGAACAGGCTCGAATAGAAGCCTTCTCCCTGTTGCGACAAAGGAACCCTGACAATGACTTGATTTTGACACAATTTCCGTATTGCTTCGCATACCACCTCCCTGTCCGGAGGAGAAGCTGGTAAGGCCGATTTGAAAAATCGGTGAGGGGGAACGTCTTGAAACGCTAGCTTGTACCACTGGGACACTATTTCCAAAACCCATGGTTCTAGGGCCGAACGAGCCCAGAACTGACTGAAGAGTTTGAGACGTGCCCCCCACCGGTGTGGACTCCCACAGAGGAGCCCCAGCGTCATGCGGTGGATTTGGCAGAAGCCGGAGAGGACTTCTGCTCTTGGGAACTTGCCACAGCCGGTGACCTCTTTCCCTTTCCTCTTCCTCTAGAAGCAAGTAAGACCCTCGCCCTTTTTTAAATTTATTGGGCCGAAAGGACTGCATCTGATAGTGGTGTGGTTTCTTTTGTTGTGCAGGAACATAAGGTAAAAATTATGACTTACCCGCGGTAGCCGTAGATACCAGGTCAGCGAGGCCATCACCAAACAAGACACCACCTTTATACAGCAGAGACTCCATCGCCTTCTTAGAGTCAGCATTCCATTGATGAATCCACAATGCTCTCCTAGCTGAGACTGCCATGGCATTGGCCCTTTAACCCAAAAGGCCAATATCCCTCGCAGCTTCCTTTAGGTAGGCTTCAGCGTCCCTGATATAACCCAGCGTCAAAAGAATGCTATCCCTATCCAGGGTATCTATCACAGATGACAAGTTATCTGCCCATTTTTCAATAGCGCTACTCACCCACGCCGATGCAACGGCAGGTCTGAGCAGCGTACCCGTAGTGACATAAATGGATTTCAATGTATTTTCCTGCTTACGATCCGCAGGTTCCTTTAGGGCTGCCAGGGGACGGAAGCGCTACCTTTTTGGACAGCCGTGATAGAGTTTTTGTCCTCAGTGGGGGGTGACTCCCACTTTCCCCTATCCCCAGAGGGGAATGGATATGCCACCAGAATTCTCTTGGGAATCTGAAATTTCTTGTCAGGATTTTCCCAAACCTTTTCAAAAAGAGCAGGAAACGTTACCTCAGGTTTCTTTCCTTTAAACATACAGACCCTTGTATCAGGAACAGCAGGGTCCTCCGTGATATGTAACACGTCTTTTATCGCCACAATCATGTACTGAATGCTTTTAGCCAGTTTTGGATTTAATCTGGCATCACTATAGTCAACACTGGAGTCAGAGTCCGTGTCGGTATCCGTATCTGCTAACTGGGTAAATGAACGCTTTTGTGACCCCGAGGGGGTCTGAAATTGTGACAACACATCATCCACAGATTTTTTCCATGCCTGGCTCTGAGACTCAGATTTATCTAATCTCTTATTTAACAAAGCCACATTCGCATTCAAAGCACTCAAAACATTTAACCAATCAGGCGTCGGCGGTCCCGACAGGGTCACTCCCACAGCCGTTTCTTTCCCTAATCCAGTCTCCGCCTGGGAAGAGCACTCAGCCTCAGACATGCCGACACACGTGTACTGACACCCACAAACACACTGGGTATATAGGGGACAGACCACAGTAAAGCCTGTCAGAGAAACACAGAGGGAGATTGCCAGCTCACAACCCAGCGCTTATCCTGGTTCTGAAATCCCTTATATAAAGCCTCAGACCCGTTAGCGCTTTTATAATTACATATACAGCACCAAAATAACTGTCCCCCCCCCCCCCCCCCCCCCGTTTTGCACCCTGTTACTTGTACAGCAGTGTAGAGAAATGACCAGCATCTCTGCAGCTCTGTGCAGAGAAAATGGCGCTGATGAGAGCTGTGAGGTATAAGCCCCGCCCCCCTTAATGACGCGCTTCAGCCCCGCTATTTTTTTAAAATATTTATACTGGTGGGGGTTCGGGTTTAGGCACTTAAAAAACCACATTGCCAGTCCATATTGAGGATTTTTATGCTGCCCAGGGCGCCCCCCCCCCGCACCCTGTAGTGCCGTCTGTGTGTGGGAGCATGGCGCGCAGCGCGGCCGCTGTGCAGTACCTCAAAGCCATCACTGAAGTCTTCAGATCTTCTTCTACTCACCCGTCTTCTGACTTCTGGCTCTGTAAGGGGGGTGACGGCGGGCTCTGGGAACGAGCATCTAGGCGTACCTAGCGTTCAGACCCTCAGAAGCAGGTCTGCTTCTCTCCCCTAAGTCCCACGAAGCAGGGAGACTGTTGCCAGCAGTTCTCCCTGAAAATAATAAACCTAACAAAAGTATTTTTCAGAGAAACTCAGGAGAGCTCCTCAGAGTGCATCCAGTCTCACTGGGCACAGAATCTAACTGGCGTCTGGAGGAGGGGCATAGAGGGAGGAGCCAGTTCACACCCCTTTTAAAGTCTTAAAGTGCCCATGTCTCCTGCGGATCCCGTCTATGGTTCTTGAAGTGTCTCCAGCATCCTCTAGGACGTAGGAGAAAGACAAAACTAGAGCTGATAGCTGCCAGTCACTTCACGGCCATCAGATACCATGGTTGTACAGTGATGTAATTGGCTGAGGAAGCACTGGCTAGTGCCAGAACCAGATTTATACACAATATATGAGCCCAAGGGGACATGTGGGCATTATACAAAAGTGCAGTAGTATATACTGCTTGAAATTTGGTAAGTTTTGATCAGACAAGTGCAGAAAAGGTAGGCACCATAGACTTTTTACTCCAGAGTTTTGACTATAGAAATTATTAGAATAACACAACGAAGATATTTATAATATATTCTTTGTATTTTTCATATCATTTATATAGGCAAAACTCTGGAATGTACTAGAGTATGACAGGAGATGGTAGGAAACCTGCCCAGAAGACTATCTTTATACACTATACTACAACAAGGGGTGTATCTTCCTATTGGCCAGGATGGCACTCGCCAGGGGCGCCAGCCAAGGAGGGGCGCCATCCAGAGGTGCCACCCGCGGGCAGTAGGTAGATTCACTTTTAGAGGCAGCAGCTATCCCCCCTCCCCCGTGTAGTTCCTCACCAGCATGAATGCCCAGTAATGATCACAGCATGCAGCAGCAGCTGCTGGGAGGTGTAGTTTATATAGAGTTTCTTATCTGTATTGTGGTGTGGTGCTGGACCCGGCGCCAATTGCAGTGGCTGTTGCTGCATTCTTTGATCATTAATGGGCATCCCTGCTGTTGAGGAACTACATGGGGTTGGGGGGATATCTGCTGCCTCTAAAAGTGAATCTACCTAAAAGTGCTGCCTTTAATAGTAAAATCAACATGGTAAAATAATTGTGTCTGGCACTGTGGGGGCATATGTGTATCTGGGACTGTGGAGGCATACATGTATATGGCACTGTGGTGGCATACGTGTATCTGGCACTGTGGGGGCATACGTGTATCTGGCACTGTGGGGGCATTTGAGTGTCTGGCACTGTGGGGGCATACGAGTGTCTGGTACTGTGGGAGCATATGTGTATCTGGCACTGTGGGGGCATATGTGTATTTGGCACTATACTCTGAGGCATTATGTGTATCTGGCACTGGACTACTGGGGTCATTATGTGTGGGTTCCGGTATGAATGGTCGACCATGTTATGGTCGACAGTCATTAGGTCGACCACTATTGGTCGACATTGACATGGTCGACATGGACACATGGTCGGCACATGAAAATGGTCGACACATGAAAGGTCGGCACATGAAAAGGTCGACATGATTTTTTTTACTTTTTTTGGTGTCGTTTTTTGCGTAAAATGACGGGGAACCCCAATTAGTGCACCGCGTCCCCTCGCATGGCGAGCGAAAGGTGCCTCACTCCGCTACCACTGCGCTCGACACAGATTACCGTTCCAATCGTAGTCCACGTGGATTGTAAAGTATGGAAAGTTCCACAAAAGAAAAAAAATGTGACCATGTCAATGTCGACCAATAGTGGTCGACCTAATGACTGTCGACCATAACATGGTCGACCATCTGAACAGATACCATTATGTGTAACTGGCACTATACTGGGGGACATTATGTACATCTGACACTATACTGGGGACATTGGGGGTAATTCCAAGTTGATCGCAGCAGGAAATTTTTTAGCAGTTGGGCAAAACCATGTGCACTGCAGGGGAGGCAGATATAACATGTGCAGAGAGAGATAGATTTGGGTGTGGTGAGTTAAATCTGCAATCTAAATTGCAGTGTAAAAATAAAGCAGCCAGTATTTACCCTGCACAGAAACAAAATAACCCACCCAAACCTAACTCTCTCTGCACATGTTATATCTGCTCCACCTGCAGTGCACATGGTTTTGCCCAACTGCTAAAAAATTTCCTGCTGCGATCAACTTGGAATTACCCCCATTATGTGTAAGGAGAACTACTGTGGGTATTGTGTGTAAGGCTGCTAATTGTGTGTGTAGGGGTGTGATTATATATATATATATAGTTTGATATCATAATATAAAATTGTGAGGCCATGCCCACTTTCCCAAGAGCGTGCATGCCTTCCCATATATATGGGCACTACTGTGTGGCATAATGTGTATAAGGGGTACTACTCAGTGACGTATCCATAATGGGTGCAGTGTGTACAGTGCACACGGGTCCCTGAGTCCAGGGGGCCCACACCGCACACACTGCACCCATTTCTCCTATACTTACCTTTCCAGAATTACATCGTTGACTGTGTGTGGGCCCCCTCCTCTCCTGTAGCCGTCACTGCTGCTGCTAGTGAACTGAGCATTAGAAACTCCGGCACAGTACCAGAGTCTACAGCACATGCGTAGGACTTCAAACAAATGGTGCAGTGGCCATTTTTCGGAGTCCTGCGCATACGCTGTAGACTCTGCCACTGTGCAAGAGTCTACAGCGCTCAGAGTGCTAGCAGCAGTGGTAACGGCTACGAGAGAGGAGGGGGCCCACACATGGAGTCTGCACATGGGTCCCCTCCTCTCTAGAGACGCCCCTGGTACTACTGTGTAGCATAACGTGAATAATGTACATTACTGTAATGTGTAATGTGAGTAAGGCACACTATTGTGGTGTAATTTGAATTGGGGTACTATTGAGTGGCCACGCCCCTTTTTTTGGCACACCTGCCTTCCCTATTTCAAATATGGGGCGGGGGGGAACCAGTCCTTTACTTTGCCAGGGGCACTCGGACCTCTAAATACACCCCTGACTAGAACAATGAGTGGGTTGATTCTTTACTAGTTACCCGTCAAAATGACGGAACAACATAACAGTAATGGAAGTGCCAGCAGCTGTGTGCGCCTGAACGGAGCAACACATGAGTTGCTTTGATGAGTGCCATCTAGTGGCCACCGACGCGCAAAACACTTAGATTTCCCCTATAGAGGTGAGGAGCAGTGTTAGCCTTTTATTATATAGGATAAAATAGGTGCTGTAACAGAACTTTCAATAATTAGAAAAGAGATGACTTCACAAATGTGGATTTCATTCTGTTGACACACTTACTTTACATTTAGAACAATATAATACATAGGAGATAACCGGACAGTATTTTGTTATCCCATCATTTGGGACAACAATGTGATCTGAAGTTTGCTCATATGTGCACCCTAAACTACACCAGGACTTTCTCCGCTGCCACCTACACTGAACATGCGATGCTACAGGCAGCCCATGTGTATTGCTGTTTAATGACTGCATCCCAATTGCAATTAGTTTCATACCTTCCTAAGATGGGATGGGCACCTCACTGGGGACCGGTTTACAGCTTTGTATCACTGGAGGGGAGAGTGTCTCTGAATCCAAGGCGTAGGTGCAATAGGTGCAGGGAGTATGGCTGCTATGGGGCCCGGTCCACTTCTGGGGCCTGGCCCTCGCCCTGCACCCACTTCTGCTGTACTGAGTCTTGCACCTCCTGAGCTCCATGCCTTCTGCTTATCTAACAGTGTGCCAGTGCAGGCACATCTGCTGTCAGTGTCATGGCTGGCTCCGTCTCTCTGCCCTCACTACATCAGCATCAGTGAGGACGGGTAGAAGGAGCCAGCCGGGACACTGAGAGCAGATGTGCCTGCAGCGCAGCGCTACTGTTAGATAAGCAGAAGGCACAGGACTCAGAAGGTAAGTTCCCGACTGGCACTGAGCAGCGTGGTGCAGCCGGGGCACGGGAGTTATTTGGGGGTGGAGCCTGGGTTCGGTGCTCGGGGAGGGGGTTGGTGCTGACCGCGAGGGAGGAAGCAGACGGCCAGGAAACTGACACCAAATGTCCCTGCATCAGCACACTGATAGGAAAACAGAAATCACGGGGCTGAGGAGGTTAGTTCCAGGTTGGGGTCATGTGTGGGTGAGGAGAGGAAAGGGGTGTGTGGATGAGGGGGGTTCCTGAAGAATTTGCTGTGGGGCCCCATTAGCGTTAGCTATGCCCCTGCTCTGAATGGCAAGGGAAAAAAAGAAAAGATTTTAGCAGGCAAACTATGTGGAAAAATGTCATATCGGCATATGAAATCTTTGTGAATAGAGCCCTAAGTGCTCTGTACTAAATTCCCGCTATATTTTTGTTCTGCCTTGACATATCTCTTATATCACATCCACACCACAGAGCAGACTTGACACATTTATCACTCCAGCTCTATTTATAGACTGTAAGTTATGCACACTAAAGAATGTGGAATGTACAAATAGAGAGCTGAATGTATATTCCACAGAATGGCAAAGGAGACGCAGAACTTGCATCACTAAAACATTGCATCTCTAGTGGAGTACCCCAGGGATCTGTACTTGGACCAGTGCTTTTTAATATCTTTATTGGTGACATTGCAAATGGCATTAAAGGGAAAGTATGCCTTTTTGCCCCGATGATACGAAGGTATGCAACAGGTTAGACCCAACAGGTGGGGTAAAACAAATGATTGAGAATCTAGGTAGACTAGAGGAATGGTCAAGAGTGTGGCAATTACAGATTAATGCCAAAAAAATTAAAATCTTGCACTTGGGTCTCAAAAATCCAAAGACTAAATATAGTATTAATGGCACTATACTGGAAACTACTGAGGAGGAAAGGGATCTAGGAGTCACTATTTCAGGTGACTTAAATGCAGCTAAGCAATGTAACAAAGCAATGAGGAAGGCAAGTCAGATGCTTGGCTGCATTGGCAATCAGCAGCAGAAAGAAAGAAGTAATAACGCCACTGTATAGGTCATTGGTACGGCCTCATCTAGAATACTGTGTTCAATTCTGGAGGCCATATCTTCAAAAATATATTAATACATATACTAAGAAGGGCAACTAAAATGGTGCATGGCCTACATCACAAAACATACACAGAAAGACTAAAGGGGGGTACTCACGGAGCGATCGCTGCTTAAAATCTAAGCAATCTGACTAGATTGCTTAGATTTTAAGCATGATCGCTCCGTGTGTACCCCCCACAGCGATAGCGATGCACAGCCTCGTGCATCGCTATCGCTGGTGCTAGATTGGCCTGCATGCAGCGGGTGAATTGAGCGGCCCCCCCCATCTCCCCCCACACGCCCAGCACACATCGCGCTGTGCTGAGCAGCGGGAGAGATGTGTGCTGAGCGGTTCGCTCAGCACACATCTCTCCCACATCGGCCCGTGAGTACTGGGCTTTAGAAATCTCAATATGTATAGTTTTGAGCAGAGAAGGGAAAGGGGGGACATGATAGAAACTTTCAAATATATCAAGGGTTTTAACAAAGTCCAGGAGGGAAACATTCTCCAAACGAAGAGAAGCAACAGGACACGAGGACATACACTGAGACTTGAGTGGGGGAGGTTCAGGGGAGATTTGAGGAAAAATTACTTCACAGAAAGGGTAGTGGACAAGTGGAACAGCCTCCCATCAGAGGTGGTAAAGGCAAAGAAAGTAGAGCAATTTCAACATGCATGGGATAGACATAAGGATATCCGTACAAAGAAATAAGGATCAAATAAGGTTTGAGATAAGAAATATGGTTAAAAAAAAGGGGGCAGACTAGATGGGCCAAGTGGTTCTTATCTGCCGTCAAATTCTATGATTCTATGATTTTATGATCTCTGCTAAACTTCATTCATGGGAACTTTTGCCATAGCTTCACTCAACCTCAGTCACTGGGATCAGTACGTAATCCCGCTGGACGGGATCCCAGCGGTCGAAATACCGACGCCGGAATCCCGACCACACAATCTCGACAGGGGTGGCGAGCGGAACGCAGCCCCTTGCGGGCTCGCTTCGCTCGCCACGCTGCGGGCACACTATTATATTCTCCCTCTATGGGTGTCGTGGACACCCACGGAGGGAGAATATGTCGGGATTGTGGCGGTCGGGATTCCGGCATCGGTATTTCGACTGCCGGGATCCCGTCCGGCGGGATGTTGACCGCATCCCCAGTCACTGGCTGGCCATTACTATACTCACTACATTAGTGAACATTGATGTGTACTGTCCACATACTGTCTTTAAAAAAAAAAAATATGTCTGCTGATTATTTTCTTTTAGCCTTGAGACCACTGAATCTGTTCATCATTACAGTGTCATGTTCACTTGGGGTTCACAAGGGAAGGCTTGCAACTGTTGGTTATCACTGCTTTACAGTCTGTGGTATGTACTACACTTGGTACTGAATCGACTGACAAGTGCCAACAGAGCATTGCAGTGACACAGATAAAATGGTAACACTGTAAGATACTCGGTAGCCATTATACAGGCACTGAGGTATGTGTGTTTTCTCAGGCAAGCAGGGGGAGTGAATGGGGAAACCATTACATTACATGGTACTTTATTTGGGTTTGTCATGTAAATAACTTACTGTATTTGGTTTGATTCTACAGGAGGTGTTTTCTAGTCAATGAATCTTGTCTGGATCGTGCCTCATCTGGGAATTGATCCAATTTCTACAACTCTATACAAATGCCAGACGCATACAGCCAAATCGCTCATGCCTAGCCTCAAATCATCAATCTCTGACACCAGTTAATTAACAAGTCACCACCAGTGATGCATAGGAGACCCATATGTCAGACTAATACATACTGCATCCCACATTCTCCCTGTAGATTTATAAAGCTGTATCTCTTCTACACAATGACTGTACGTTCTGAAACAGAAAAAAATGTCATGCATTAGGACACTAATATCCTGCAACATAGATCCAAGTAGGAACTGTAGCCCTCTGCTATATCTTAGTTGTAAAGCAACTGTTTTGGATATAATTAAATTCCCTTTAAATTTACATTTGTACAGTATGTAAAGCATATATATATATATACCCTACATTATCACTGTATACTGTATGTATTATAGTGTTGTACTCAAATATGTTCCTAACATTGCCAGGTGGACTTTTGCTTCTCTACAGCACTGTAAGGTACAATTTCCTCATTGACAAAGAAGGATATGCTGATGCGACTGTAGATCAAAGACATGCAATATGACCCTACACTGAGCTCATGCAGTCAATGCAGCACAGAGCAGAAATCAGCGGTACATACAGGTCCGCATGCAGCGAGATGAGAAGCTAGAGGTGACTGGGGTGGGGGTGTCGGCTTCCTATGACAAGCACAGAGCACGGTGCACACAAGGAGGGGCGCTGGATGCGCTGCCAGCCGCCTGCTCCCGTTTTGCACCAGAACACAGGATATTGCTATGCGGCTCTAGCACCTGGCAGCCTGCGGCCGGCAACATGGGCAGGAACCAGGGTGCCTGGAGGCGGCAGGTGGTCAGAGCCCGAGTGAAGGCTCCATCAGTGGGCACCTCCTCGCAGCCCTTGCCTGTCTGGATGAGGCTGTATTTCTATGGCATGCACGGCCTGACCCTGGATGTGCTGAGCTCCTGCGCCCGGCGCTTCCCTCACAGCCAGGACTACAGCCTTGTGGGCTTCTCCTCCCCATCCCGATGCCTGCTGCACGCCGCCGCCCACCTCGCCCTGGAGAGGATCTACCTGCAAAGGAAGAGCTTCCCCGACAACCACCTGGCTTTCCACTTCGTCTTCTACCCCTCCGTCTTCGTGGGCCTGCAGATCCTGCTGCGGAGGACGCTGCTGCAGTGCTGCCCCCAGGAGCGGGTGCTGAGTGCGGCAGAGCTGGCGCTGCAGTACGGGCTGGCCGTCTACTACTCGCAAGTGTTTCTCCGGAGCTTCCTGAGGCTGCAGTACCAGAGCTGGGAGGGGTTGGGAGCTGCCTGGGCTAGTGCCGGCCGCCGGCTGCCGCTGCTGCTGCGCTTTCTTTTCTTCGGCATGCACGGTTTCCTGGACGAGGTCTTCTTCACGTCCGCCTTCAATGCGCTGGAGAAGCCGGGCAGCCCGCTGAACGGACACACGTCGCTGTGGTCCTTCTTCATGTACGGCAGCTGCAGCCTGGTGGTGGAGAGGCTGTACTTGTACTTGTGCTACAGCCGGGGATGGGGCGTCTGGCAGCGGCTGCCTGTCTACATTCTCTTCGTCTACACCTGGGAGTTCTGCTGGGGCTTAGGGCTCCGCACCTACAACGCTTGCTCCTGGGACTATTCCCACTATCCTCTGAATTTCATGGGGCTGGTGACCCTGATGTACTTACCAGGCTGGGTGTTTCTCAGCTTCTACCAGGATCTGCTGTCCAAGGTGCTGTTGCGGGTGCGCTATGTGTAAGGCGTGTGTGACAGATCCACACAGGGGAGATGTATCATAACTTTTAGAGGGATAAAGTGGAGAAATTGCCCATAGCAACCCATCAGCTTCTAGTTATCATGTATCTGGGCACGGGTACCGGCAGAACGTTTCATCATGAATACCAGCAGTGACTGCGGCACAGGACACTACTCTGTAGGAAGCCTCGCCACCATTTTTGCTGCCAAGGTTGTAGCAGAACAGGATCTTTTGATCTGTGCTGTATTCAGCGAGTCCTTTTATTCCCAGCATAACTAAGGTTGATACTGTAAATGAACAGTAAGTAGCACACCAATACCTGGCACCTTGTATTGGACGGACCAATATGGTTTACAATTTACCAGCTTGTGATCCACCGATTCATATTTTCCTACATTATAAATCACCCAAATACTTTTTAACACATATATATTTTCTTTATACGTTAAAAGTGGGCCAATGAAACAATTTGTTTTAATCTTTGTGTATTAAATGAATGTATTTTGGGGTCTATTCATGTACAAAAATGAAAAGTGAATTGTTACTTATCACTATACTTTGCATGAGTTTGATGCGATATATAGATTTGATACGTAACAATTCATGTATACTTACCCGACCGGCAAT
Organism: Pseudophryne corroboree; assembly: GCF_028390025.1. Classification (NCBI taxonomy): domain Eukaryota; kingdom Metazoa; phylum Chordata; class Amphibia; order Anura; family Myobatrachidae; genus Pseudophryne; species Pseudophryne corroboree. The sequence continues at coordinate 463,364,474 of NC_086449.1, forward strand.
GCGGTCCCCTCTGCGCATACACTGGTGGCTGAGGTCCCAGGAGGCTGGAGGGGCTGCTGGGTGTTCAGTGGGCAGAGCTAGTGCCAAGTGCCAGGCAGAGAGCAGGGAAGCATTGAGTTCCCCTGCTGTCTTGCACTGCAGTTCAGATTGCAACATCCTGAGATGGCAAATCTGAACTCCTTGGAGAAGCAGAAAGCTGAGGTTTCTGTCCTTTCAGGAATCGCACTCACCATATTACAGTATGGTGATGCAATTCAGGCACACGGGGGTGTCGACGGGAAAGTCAGTAACTTTTCCATGGTAGCCCACTTTGTGAATAACCCAAAGCAGAGAAAAGCCCTGTGTTCCACAAAACAGGGATTATCTCTGTTTTATGAACAGACCCCTATGACACTTATTACAAAAGTGGTGAAACATTAAATTTACCTGAATAAATGGGCATATTATAGTCCAGATTTATTCATTCATTCAGGGCTGTGAACTTCTGTCCACCATGATCTTCTGCTTAATATACATGTTCATCTTTTAGTCCCTCACTGTATTGTACTACTGCTCAGTATTTAAAATATTTATATTTATTATTTTTTTTCCACCTATTGCCTATAGTTATAATTGTCAAGCTTTTTGTTAAGATACAACATAGCCAATAAATTATCATTTGTTCATATATTATCAACCTTTATTTATGTACACCAACATAGTATGAACCACCAACATACTACACATTAATGTCTATCCTAAAGTAGCTCACAGTTACTACATTTTTACAATATAAAAACGCTAGCCTCATTTTGCCTTGAAAATGATTGCCGCTTTAAAAATACAGACAACTTTTGCGGCATTCACATTCCATGTCACAAACTATTACCTTTAGTAACCTTGTGGCGAGTGAAGCGAGTCACCAAGGCCACAAGGGGACGCATTTCAACAAATTTACGATCCATGTCACAAATTATTACCGCTAGTAACCTTGTGGCGAACAAAGCGGAGCGAGCGCCTAAGCCCAAAGCGTGGCAAGTAAAGCGAGCCCGCAAGTGGACGCATTTGAACAAATTTCGATTAAAAAAAATGTTTTAATACACAAATTGACACCCCCAAAAAATAAGAAATTTGTGTCAAACTTTTGACCCTGTCAAACTTATGGTGTAGACCTAATGACTGTCTACCTTTTTAATGTCTATCTTTTGTACCACACCCGCCTATATCTACTGTACCTCACGAGGAACTATTGAGTGTAATCATAAATGTAGTTGCCTGACTTCAGCATCAACAAAGTGAAAATATATTTGCAAAACAAACTTTTATTGCTGGATTTACACCTAACAAATGTGTTAAAAATTTCAGTATTTACCTATTTGGCATCAGCAAGTCTATTCCCATATCTACGTATAAGGATAAGAGCTGTGCTTGCCAAATATTACAGTAAATGAAGTTCTACATCCAAGTGCATTGTGGTGATTTTCACTTGGACATTGTTTTTTTCTATTCTTCAAAATTATTACCTTAATGCCTGTTGAATTTCCTTAATGTTTTCCTGTACAGGTCTACAGAAGTGAGGCAGTTGGACATGATCTAAGATAAACAGAAAAACTCAGCAGAGATGCTGCCTTAAATAATTGCTTACTGCATCGAACTACATAAATTATTAATACGGGGTCATTCTTGTTATGGTTGTTGGCAATATATCATAATAGCTGTTTAAATACAGAACAGTCAAGCAGATGTATTAACCTGGAGAAGGGATAAGGAAGTGGTAAAGCAGTGATAAATGCAAGGTAATAATGCACAAGCCAATCATTACGGATTTGGAAAATGACAGGAGCTGATTGGCTGGTGCATTATCACCTTGCACTTATCACTGCTTTATCCCTTCTCCAGGCTTAATACATCTGCCCTAGTGTTTAAATTTGAGACTTATGGTCAGTTAGAGCACAGAGTAAAGAAAAGGCAGGCGTGCCGACAATCAGCAAATATGTAGATATATAGCATATAAACTAGACATGTGCATGGTTGTTTTGGTTGCAGTTCAAATTCATCATTGTGTTTTGGTTTTGGCAAAACCATCCTCAAGTGTTTTAGCGAGGGTTATTCAGAGATGAACGCAGACGGCTGCATATGTAAGGTGTGGCCGTGCATGCGCAGTTTGCAGATATCTGAAAACTGTGCTGCGATCCGTATTAGCTGCAGGGTCTGATTTACCCTCTTGGTTCAGATTCACTTTTTTCGGTTAAAATTAGATGGAAAAAAAAATCACTGATTAAAAAAAATAAAAAATCTATTGATAAAAACCATCTAAAATCATGTAATATTTTTAATTTCAAAATCCGAACTGCAGGTAAAACCAAACTGGGACTCAATTCGAACCGGATCTCCTCAGAAGATCCAGATTGGGTTTTGGTACGGTTCAGATCCTCAAAATTTGGATTTCTGGAGAACTGAATGGCACATCTCTAATACAAATTAAAATGATTTTCATCAACTTTTAGAAACGGACGTTCTTACAGTATCAACTTTTAGAAAGTTTGGCCTAACATAAGTGTCTTAATACTGTATATTAAAAGAGTAATTTGGCTAGAATAAGAACACCCCATTATTATCATTCAAGCTCCAGGCTGTCACATCAGGTATTTAAAGAAATCAAGTATTTAAAGAAAATTGTCACAATCAAGTATTTAAAAGAAATGAAGACAGTCCTGTATGTGATAAAGGCAGTGTCATAATGTGAAGACAATCCTGGAGGTAGTAGATGTAGGATCCAAAGTGACAGTGTAGATTAAGCAAGATAAAGTTTTAGTGTTACGGGCAATGTAACTTTTCTTTCTGATCAAAATGTGCCAATAAAATTGATTAAAAATAGGATTGAGAAAATGTTTCATATTATATATATATATATATATATATATATATATATATACAGTTGTGCTCATAAGTTTACATACCCTAGCAGAATTTGTGATTTTCTGGCCATTTGTCAGAGACTATGAATGATAACTCACAAACTTTTCTTTCACTCATGGCTAGTGGTTGGGTGAAGGCATTTATTGTCAAACAACTGTGTTTACTCTTTTTAAATCATAATGACAACAGAAACTACCCAAATGACCCTGATCAAAAGTTTACATACCCCAGTTCTTAATACCGTGTATTGCCCCCTTTAACATCAATGACAGCTTGAAGTCTTTTGTGGTAGTTGTGGATGATGCTCTTTATTTTCTCAGATGGTAAAGCTGCCCATTCTTCTTGGCAAAAAGCCTCCAGTTCCTGTAAATTCTTGCGCTGTCTTGCATGAACTGCACGTTTGAGATCTCCCCAGAGTGGCTCAATGATATTGAGGTCAGGAGACTGAGATGGCCACTCCAGAACCTTCACTTTATTCTGCTGTAGCCAATGACAGGTCGACTTGGCCTTGTGTTTTGGATCATTGCCATGTTGGAACGTCCAAGTACGTCCCATGCGCAGCTTCCGGGCTGATGAGCGCAAATTTTCCTCCAGTATTTTCTGATAACATGCTGCATTCATCTTGCCATCAATTTTGACCAAGTTTCCAGTGCCTTTGTAGCTCACACATCCCCAAAACATCAGCAATCTACCTCCGTGTTTCACAGTAGGAATGGTGTACCTTTCATCATAGGCCTTGTTGACTCCTCTCCAAATGTAACGTTTATGGTTGTGGCCAAAAAGTTCAATTTTGGTCTCATCACTCCAAATTACTTTGTTCCAGAAGTTTTGAGGCTTGTCTCTGTGCTGTTTGGAGTATTGAAAGCGAGATGCTTTGTGGCATTTGCGTAGTAATGGCTTTCTTCTGGCGACTCGACCATGCAGCCCATTTTTCTTCAAATGCCTCCTTAGTGTGCATCTTGAAACAACCACACCACTTTTTTTAAGAGAGTCCTTTATTTCAGCTGAAGTTATTTGTGGATTTTTCTTTGCATCCCGAACAATTTTCCTGGCAGTTGTGGCTGAAATTTTTGTTGGTCTACCTGACTGTAATTTGGTTTCCACAGAATCCCTCATTTTCCACTTCTTAATTTAGAGTTTGAACACTGCTGATTGGCATTCTCAATTGCTTGGATATCTTTTTATATCCCTTTCCTGTTTTATACAGTTCAATTACCTTTTCCCGCAGATCCTTTGACAATTCTTTTGCTTTCCCCATGACTCAGAATCCAGAAACGTCAGTGCAGCACTGGATGAAAGATGCAAGGGTCTTTCAGGAGTCCAGAAACTCACTGACCTTTTATACACACACACTGATTACAAGCAAACAGATCACAGGTGAGGATCGTTACCTTTAGTAGCAATTCAAACCCATTTGTGTCAACTTGTGTGCATGTTATCAGGCCAAAATCTCCAGGGTATGTAAACTTTTGATCAGGGTCATTTGGGTAGTTTCTGTTGTCATTATGATTTAAAAAGAGTAAACACAGTTGTTTGACAATAAATGCCTTCACCCAACCACTAACCATAAGTGAAAGAAAAGTTTGTGAGTTATTCATATTCTCTGACAAATGGCCTGAAAATCACAAATTCTGCTAGGGTATGTAAACTTATGAGCACAACTGTATATATTGGGTAGTGGAAGTATGGCGCCACAGGTGTGTGAGTAATAGAACAAATAAAATAATAAAAATGCAACAATTTCAGACACTCCTTAAGTAATACAAGGCGTCAGCTAACCCTTAAGTAATAGGCAGGGATAAACTGCCTCAATTAGGAGCTGTGAAAGGGGGGAATAAGGGTTTCAGCGACCAACGGTGTCTGATACAGTAAGATATAAGTATGAGGAGACTTAATGGATACGTGTAAAATAATAGAACATTTATTAATACAATATAAAAATAATTAGTATCAGGGTGGGTTTAAAAGCCGGGAATCTAATACAAAATAAAATAAAAGGACTGCTAAAAAAACTACATAAATCACATGTATTGAAAGACAATAAATAATTAATTAAATATCGGATAAATTATTTATTGTCTTTCAATACATGTGATTTATGTAGTTTTTTTAGCAGTCCTTTTATTTTATTTTGTATTAGATTCCCGGCTTTTAAACCCACCCTGATACTAATTATTTTTATATTGTATAAATAAATGTTCTATTATTTTACACGTATCCATTAAGTCTCCTCATACTTATATCTTACTGTATCAGACACCGTTGGTCGCTGAAACCCTTATCCCCCCCTTTCACAACTGTATATATATATATATATATATATACATACATACACAGAGACATCGGTCCGGCACTCCCAATATCCGTAGCATAAAGGCAGCGGTGCCCGCACAAACAAGGTAAAGCAGAGGTCCAGGAGGTGCGGCACTCAGCAAACAAACAGCTCAGAAGACAGCAGGGTTATATCAACGTTTCAGTGTTATTTACACTATCCCACGGACCTAAGTATCTGCTTAGCCTTCTCTAATTATCTCCGTTATCTGTAAGACAACTCTGTGGACTCTCATCTATGATTCAGAGGGGCAACCCCATGTCTAACATAGACACCAGATCCACATTTCTTTTCTGAAATCTCCTATATAGGTGCACTCTCATTGGTGAATCGACTAATGTGCGTTCAGACAATTTAATTGTTACTACTACACGTCACCATATGAGCCCAATCTCGTCCGATCTTGGAAGCGAAGCAGTGATGGGCTGGGTCGGTATCTGAAGAGGGGACCCTTAGAGAATACTCAGTGTAGTAATTTCTGATCTCGACCAAACTCCAACCGCAGGATCACCACTTTGTCTTTCTCTGTCCAATTTTTCATGTGAATTTCGTTATTATCCAGGGACCAATCCGTGGAGCAAGAAATTGTTCATGGTGAGGCCAAAATAAACATACTCTAACCCAGGCTTTTTCAACCAGTGTGCCATGGCACACTAGTGTTCCGCGACCAGTTGCGAGGTGTGCCGCGGAGCCAGAGCAGTTTCCTGCACCTTCAGAGTGAACTGTTGGCCCGGGCTCTTCTTAGAGGATCAGTCGTGCTCCGACCGTGACCTATGCCTTGAAGACGTGGCGGTGTGATATCATAGGTCACGGCCGCCGCGTCTCACCACCCAGCCAGCCCACCCGCCTGCATACACATCTTCCAGTTCCTGCCTGCATACACAGCTTTCCTTGCCCACCCACATCCACACCTGCCCGCCCGCTGCTCAGTATTCGCAGCACTCCACTATGAACAACCCCCGCCACTGAGGGACAGGGAGGAGGACAGCTGACTGGTAGGGGCTAATATTTGTTATTTTATTTCTCCTGTGGGGAGCAATACGATTTATATGGGAGAATAAGGGTTTTTTGGGGGAATAATGTGAATAATTCATGTGGGGAGCAATGTGATTCTCTTTTCTGTGTAGGCCAATGTATGTGTGTTGTTGTTTTTTTTACTGTGAGGGCCAATGTGTGTTTTATGTTTTTTTCTGTTGGGAACTGATGGTGTGCCTTGGCAATTTTAAAATATTGTTCGGTATGCCGTGAGTAAAAAAAGGTTGAAAATCACTGCTCTAACCTATTAGAATAAGAGTGGACTTGTGTACTCCTGGTATATGAGATCCGGTCCGTAATGACCCCATTGGGTCTCAATTAATACAAGATTTTGCTTGTGCTGGTATGGCGGTTTTTTGACGTTGAACCATAATATTCACATCTCCCAGCCAGTCTATCACTGCATAGATTAACCAGAACATTATTTTATTTTATATTTAAAGCTGTATACATATTTACACATATGTGTTCAGTAAGTCAAATCCTATAGGTGGATTAGTGGGGTTTACATTTATATTGATGACAATTATTAAAAGTTACGTTTTAAATTTATTTGATCAAATCTAACACTAACAAGAGTGCACCCACAAAAGAGTCTTCTGCAATATAAATTTCGTTGTCTTTACTTCTTTCTGACTCTGGGTGCACCACCAGGTATGGTAAAAGAGAATTATTCTCTATATGAATTTAACTCTGGTTCACAAAATATTATACCTTTTGAATTGAGTAGGACTGGTGCGGAATCATACTCTTCCACTGTTATTTACACTATCGTCAGGATATAACAAATAGTACACAGATTATTACCTATATACTATACACCCTGTGAAGACCACACTGAGTTCTGGGATTGTGCGCCCGTTCGGTGTCCTTAGTCAATGACGTCATTCTATGTGACTCAGCGCTGGAGAATGATGAAGTGAAACAGCCCATCACCATAACAACAGACGCTGAGGGAATAATAAATGCTTCAGTCTACAATCATTACATCATCTCACTTAATCCCGCATAACAGTATACTAATATATAGATTTGCAACTTATCTATATGTACAAAACAATATACTAAAACATTTAATGCAGAAATACTAGCACTAAGAGAAGGCCACAGGTCTATCAGAAATATGACAATAACAGAGGGGGGATAAAACATCAAGGCGGTGTATCCACCGCGCTTCACATTTGAGGAGTAATAGATTACGATCTCCACCACGGGGAGAAAGTGGGACATGGTCGATCATTCTATAACGGATGCTACTACGAAGTGGCGAGCAGCCGGTTGGTCACTATGCCCACTAGAGAGAGCTGCCATTATAGTCGACCGGTGTCCCGACATTCTCTCCTTGAACTTACATTGCGTTTTGCCCATATATGATAGGCCTCAGGGGCATATGATCTGATATATAACATGAGTACTGTTGCAGGTGAGATGATGCATAATTTTAAATTTCCTACCGGAATGAGGATGACAGAATTCATTGCCAGGAATCAAATATCTACAAGTGACGCATGAACATCTGAAACATCCTGTCTTTTTCTCAGTTAAAAAATGTTTAGAAGTCATTGATTTCTGGGAAACATCAGCTTTCACTAAAAGATCACGGAGGCTCTTTCCTCTAGAATAGCATGGCAAAATATGTGTCTCTCTAAGAGGTAGACTTTCATCTGTAGTAATTATGGGCCAATTAGATTTAACTATACCATTAACATCACTGGATCGGACATTAAATTTATTAACCCATGGTAACCTTTTGTGGACATCAGGTTTAACTACCTTTTTTAATAAATCCTCTCTAGATAGTGATAATACAGTATCTAGTAAGGAGGCCTTTCTTTAGACGGAGATATCCTAAATCTGCCATTGACACTGAGTCATCCTATGAGGGTGCAAGTTCCAATAGTGAGAATGAACGTTCAGGTGTCCCTTTAGGGACTTCTGCTCGTTCCAGAGTAAAAAAACTAAATGCAAATACACCCATCAAGGAGGGCAAAACTGCAGGAAGAGGATGTGGTCGAAGATCGCCTCTCCCCAAGCAGAAGTAATTTTCAACCTTTCTCTTATGAGTTATCAACTAGTGAACGTAGCTTACTCCAGAAGGGGTAATCCTTTGTTCCCAGTGTGGGATTTGATAACTTTCAATGGCAAATTGAAAAACACAAGCTCAATAGACAGCTTAAGTTAAAGGAGTACTTCAATAAACCTGAAAATGTGCTGGCTGAACAAAAAACCATGGTCCCTGACCAAATGTATAATTTAAAAAAACGGTCAACGTTTGAACCAGCCTCCTTTAATACAAGCATTAAGAACTTTATGAGGGTTATTGACTATGAAGTAAACCAAAGATGTAATTCCGCTCCGCCCATTCATCCCAATTTGAGCCCCACAGAGAGAACTGCGCTAAAATCTTTGCAGAATAATACTCAACTTGTGTTATGTACACCAGTGCCTGCAGGAAAGTACTGGTGTCAGAACTGTTATGCACAACAAATGGACTCACAGACAGACTGGGGAATATGACATAACGTACACAGAAGGTGATAGGGTAACAAAATACACACAAAGTGAACAGAGAAGCCCAGAGGCTAAGGAACTGGGTATCTCCCTTGTATTAGAAATGCTCAGATGGGAAAAGCAAGATGTTGTGTTTTAATACATAGAGAACCCGAAATGCTGTTGCTAAGGGCAACAGCAAAACCCTAAAGGGTTACCAACGGGTGTGGCAGTAAACTCCTTGGTCAGAGATGGAATGATAGACACAAGGAGAGTCTCCACAATCCTAATTCTCACTTGCAGTGCACAGGTTCAGTTTACTGCCACTAAACTGACCCCTGACACCTAGCACAGTGAGACAGGATTAGACAGGCAAGTCTTAGAATACAGCCGCAAACTTGCTAAGTTCACAGAGTAGTAACAGAACCCCAGCAAGCTAAACGACTGACTCCAGTCTTACTGCTAGGTCTGGATTGGCAGAGTGTAATACCAAATCCCCAGGCCTATTTGCAGTAAGCAACAAACAAATACAAAGCTACACAGTACTGGCTAACTTTCAGGAACTGACTAACCAACAAAGATTCAGCAGCATCTGCTTAACCTGGAAAGAGGCCTTATAAAGCAGGTGCTGTCCACGCCCCACTCAGACCTCACAGACTGTGATCACAAAAACCAGCACCGGATCCCCTGCCGTGCACAGAGCCTATAACCACTGCACAGCAAAAGACCCGAACCGGAGTATCAGCTGCGCTCAGGTTACTCCGCTAGTACTTGTCTCCCGGTTGCCATGACGACGTGGCAGCACAGGGCAGGAGACCCTAACAACTTGTCATCCGCCCTGCGGATAAAGGGGGCTCAATTGTCTTGCAAGATCTTGCAGATTATAAATCTGAAATCATGAGGCAACTGGGTGATTCATCGGTTTACAGAGCACTCCTTAGCGATCCTTCATCTACCTTTAAATTGGAATTGAAAGAACTATTAACCTCCGCCTTGGATAACAACATTTTTGATTCTCATTTATTTGAGATACTTCTCCCTGAATTTCCACTGGCACCACTAATGTACACACTTCCTAAAGTGCATAAAGGTATTGTTCCAGCACCTGGTCGTCCAATCATCGCAGCGAGAGGATCCTTGACGCAATTACCTAAAGGATTAAAAAAAGGGGCAGACTAGATGGGCCAAGTGGTTCTTATCTGCCGTCAAATTCTATGTTTCTATGTTTAACCTGCAGCGGTTTTTTTAGACACAGTTCTGCAACCGATTATTCAGTCCCATAAGAATTTTTGGTTGGACACTACCATGTTTTTAAATAAGCTGAATTCTTTGCAAGGTATCAGTGACGAGTGTTGGCTTGCATGTGTGGATGTTTCTAGCTTGTATACTATATACCACACAATGACGGCCTAGCTGCTGTCAGAAAACTCCTCACTGATCACTGATGATGGAAATCATTCAGCTAGTTTTGTCCAGTTTTGCGTACTGCTATTAGAATGTGTATTGACAAAATATTTCTTTCTATTTGGTGGTGCCTTCTATCTGCAGGTGCCTGGCTGCGCCATGGGAGCGGCCATGGCACCTGCATATGCGAATGCATACATGTTTGGTATTGAAGAGGTCTTTTTTGGTAGACAGGAGATAGCGGCACAAGTGCTGTTTTATACACGCTACATTGACGATCTATTTACTGTTTGGCCAGGCACTAAAGCAGCACTTTGTGATCTCATTAATGATCACAATATGACCAATAGTCCTATTAAATTCACAATGAGACTTGATCAACATACAATTGAGTTCTTAGATGTCAAGATTTTGAAAAAAAATGGGGTACTGTCTACCACTGTATTTCATAAAGAGACAGATAGGAATACACTTTTGCATGCACGTAGCTGTCATCCAAATAGCCTCAAACGTGGATTACCCTACTCACAAATGATTCGTATTTTAAGGATTAATTCCGATAGAGCTGTGGCATCTGATCAAATTGATGCTTTAATAACAAAATTCAAAGAGAGGGGATATCCACTGAGGAGACTATTAGAAACAAAAGATACTGTATTATCACTATCTAGAGAGGATTTATTAAAAAAGGTAGTTAAACCTGATGTCCACAAAAGGTTACCATGGGTTAATAAATTTAATGTCCGATCCAGTGATGTTAGTGGTATAGTTAAATCTAATTGGCCCATAATTACTACAGATGAAAGTCTACCTCTTAGAGAGACACATATTTTGCCATGCTATTCTAGAGGAAAGAGCCTCTGTGATCTTTTAGTGAAAGCTGATGTTTCCCAGAAATCAATGACTTCTAAACATTTTTTAACTGAGAAAAAGACAGGATGTTTCAGATGTTCATGCGTCACTTGTAGATATTTGATTCCTGGCAATGAATTCTGTCATCCTCATTCCGGTAGGAAATTTAAAATTATGCATCATCTCACCTGCAACAGTACTCATGTTATATATCAGATCATATGCCCCTGAGGCCTATCATATATGATCGACCATGTCCCACTTTCTCCTCGTGGTGGAGATCGTAATCTATTACTCCTCAAATGTGAAGCGCGGTGGATACACCGCCTTGATGTTTTATCCCCCCTCTGTTATTGTCATATTTCTGATAGACCTGTGGCCTTTTCTTAGTGCTAGTATTTCTGCATTAAATGTTTTAGTATATTGTTTATAGATAAGTTGCAAATCTATATATTAGTATACTGTTATGCGGGATTAAGTGAGATGATGTAATGATTCTAGACTGAAGCATTTATTATTCCCTCAGCGTCTGTTGTTATGGCGATGGGCTGTTTTACTTTGTCATTCTCCGGTGCTGAGTCGCATAGAATGACGTCATTGACTAAGGAAACCAACGGGCGCACAATCCCGGAACTCGGTGTGGTCATCACAGGGTGTATGGTATATAGGTAAGAATCTGTGTACTATTTGTTATATCCCGACGATAGTGGATATAACACTGAAACGTTGACATAACCCTGCTGTATTCCGATCACAAAGAGAGAGCGCTTATCTTTGGAGGTGAGGCATGGTCAGGGTCCCCAGTGCTTTTCATCCTGTAGACTTTGTATATATATATATAGTAGCTTGCTCGGCACTCCAGAATTATATCAGATATGTTGCATGCCCAGTACCATCCATAGCAGGACAGTGCTTATTATAATCAAAACGTTGCTGACTAATCCGGGGGTCCGCTGCCCGTGATTTTATGTTCAGAGAGTGCTGCCTGTTTCCCTGTTTACATATATATAAGTACAGAGAAATGTGGGAAAAAAATACTGTGCTGCAGCAGCCATATATACTGTACATGAATTAGACTAATAGCAGTGTAATCGCAAAACACTGTGGCAATAGTAGGGAAACATAGTATACACAGATTGCACTGACATTTATATTCAGGAGTTCTACCGTTGTATGAAGGGAATCTTACTCTCCATAGTTTGGGTCTCAACCCCCTTTGGTTTCAAGGTATCTGCTCTTGAAGTGGCGAAAACTTTTTGTTTAGCTTGCATCAAATCATCCCAGTTATACCCCCATTGTCTTAACTGGATCGCCATTTTATCAATTTCTCGTATGGTGTTTTCTATGTTATCTGAAATTATATGAATACGGAGGAACTGGAAATAAGGTAATCCCCGTTTAATTGCTGGGGGATGGATACTTCCTGTGTGCAAGATAGTGTTTTTATCTTTTTTTTTGTTTGTTTTTTTAAAGACTAGTTTGTAAACTGCAATCAATTAAGGAGACCTGTACATCCAAATAATGTACTGTTGTGCCACTGATGGTAGCAGTAAATGTTATCACATCGTCTAATCCATTAACCCTTTCCACCAGCTCATAAAATGCCAGTTCCAACCCCTTCCAAACTAGAAAGAGGTCTATGTACTTCACAAAAAAAATAAAAATAAATGATGTTAGCTGCTGTAATTGGGTCTGCAAAAAACATTCCTCTCTAAATCAAATATATAGGTATTCGCAAATGCAGGAGCAACACAAAAACCCCTTGCGCAACCTTGCATTTGTAGGAACCATTTGCTGTCAAATAAGACAATTTCTAGTCAGGATGAGCTTTAATAAGTGCAAAAAAAAAAAAAGTAATATCTGGACCTTCATAAAACGAACTTGATGTGAGTAACCTCCTCGCAGTCTCCAGTCCCTTCTTTTTGGCTGGAGACTGCCAAAAAAAAAATAAAGGCTGACAATAAAGGCTGACAATATCCAATTTACAAGAATTGTGACTCCGTCTCCTTATTAACGCCGCTGTCTAAAGTCCTGTGAGTGTCGCGTGTCTATGTCCTGTATCTGTGTTACCTGTGGGAGGGCACCAAGGCATATTGTTGGTGGTCCAAAATTAGAATCCAACAGGGTTGGAGTGGGGCGCTAATGGGGTGCGTTTCTAACAAGCAGCTGCCTGGAGTAGGTTAGTCACACCTACAATGAATGCATACAGAAAACAAGAATGTGAAGGCAGCGCTTAATAAAACCAGATGGATTGTCTAAAACTGTTTAATATGTTTAAAAATTTATAAGAAATACAAATGAATTTCGCAACAATAAAAATTATAATAATATAATACTGCAAAATGCAAAGCCACTGGTCACCATTGATGATTTACCACAATCGGCCTGTTCCTATTAGTCCATAGGACCAAGATGAAATGAAGGGACGCTGATGAAATCGCTTAAGACTGGCGGCGCAGACTCTAGGACGGAGATCCCAATGATCCCGCTGGAGGATAAATGCCAAAGATGAATTGTAAAACAGGAAAGTCCTCACCATTCATGCAGTGCTGTTGGGGAAGTCCAGTCCTTAGTAGGTCCCGTGGTGGTCCAGGCAATAGTGGTTCTTTCAATAGTGCAAATGCGGGTGACAAAGTGGCAAACACATGACGCGTTTCGCAGCTGGAACTGAAGGCCTTTAAAAAAGCAGCAGTGCCAGCTGCGAAACGCGTTAGCACCGCATGAATGGTGAGGACTTTCCTGTTTTACAATTCATCTTTGGAATTTATCCTCTAGCGGGATCATTACCATGTCACACAGTGGTGGTTCGAGTGAATGCAGCGGCTTTAGACACATTGATTTATCATCTGCGGAAACGTAGAGTTTTTCAGATACAGAAAGTATCCTCTTCAAGGATGATTTACTGACTAGTGGATGTAATGAATCAAATGAACAGTTGTTCACCCATTTATTGTAATTGCATGAAAAAGAAATTAATTTTTCTTACATGGAGTAACACTCTCAGACTATCACTGCAATAAACAAATACCTAGGGTGTTCAGTGTGCGCAATATACGAACTATTGGCAAATATAATATCAAGTTTTGCCGCAAGTGGGCAGGCATCCTAAACACATGTAGTTATGATCTTATCCTCCTAGTTATTGATGAGGCAGCTGAAGAGGTGAACATAATTAAATCTAAAAGGACCAAATTCGAAGCAGCACACCTAAAACACATTAAAAGCTGATGTGGATGGTAAATGGCTAGAGAAACTTTCTCAGCAGGTGGAACATACAATGCGAAACTAGTGAAATTTAAGCGACAAAAATTGATGACTGTACAAAAAGACTAATCAGGAAAGAAAGGTGTATGCGTGGGTTGATAACCTGGAGGGTAGACCACAGTTCCGCAGGAAACCTCGCCACTTTAATCGGTGGCACTGAAATGTGGACTCATCCAGCGCTGAATATACATCTCAAAGTGAGACAGAAGGTGCCGATAACATTCAATCTAATAAACCCCCTTTGGGCGTCAGTACCCGTGCCAAGTACGGGGCAAAAAATAAAATAAAAAGAGGAAGCACTCGCCAGGGGCACCAAACATAAAAAATCTACTGAAAAAGGGGCAAAAAGACAACGTAATCTGTAATCTATCTGAGAGAGCCTTAATTGACATTGAGACAACAGTTGTGAATAAAGGGCTATCGTTCATTCCTACATGTGAGTTTAACGAATTTCCATGGAAAGTGGATCTATAGGGCTTTAACCCCAAAAACTCTGTCTATAAGAATATTTCTCTCAGAACCTACCCAACAATATGACAGTGCCAAAAAAAAAGAAAAAAGAAAATCTCCCCTCGCTCCAACTTTGATCCTGTGTCAAATAACACATCTTTAAAATGTTTTTCAAGCGTTTTGAATACTAAAACTACTACTCTTGCACGCTCACATAAGAAAAACATGTGAACAAGTCTACAGCAGAGATAGACACATTGCAAACACTAAGCCGTGATGAAAGTATTGTAATACGCCCCTCCGATAAGGGGGCGGTATTGTGATCCAGGATCTAAAACACTATAAAAGGGAGATATAAAAACAGCTGGCAGATCACTCTGTGTACAATTTGCTGTTAATCCAACTGATGAATAAAAGAAGGAATTACAGAGTTTTACAGCAAGCGGTAGATGAAGGTATCATCTCTAAACACATTAAAAATGCATTATTCCAGGAGTTTCCAGTTGCACCCATATTATGTACACTAACCAAGATTCACAAGGACTCCAAGTGCCCACCCGGGCATCCAATCATCTCAGCCTGTTATTCTATCTACTATAAAGTCTCTCAATACCTTGACGATTTTTTCCAACCGGTAATACAAGCACTACCTTGAGTACCCCACCAGCTTCATTCTAAAACTACAGGATTCACCATCACTGCCACCAGGGTTTCTCTTACGTACTGTACATTGGTTATTGTCAGCCTCTATACAAATATACCCCATGAGAAGGGACTGGAGGCTGCAAGGAGGTTACTGACATCAAGTTTGTTGTATGCAGATCCAGATATATTTTTTTTTGCACTTATTAAAGCTCACTCTGATTAGAAATGTCTTATTTAACAACAAATGGTTCCTACAAATGCAAGGTTGCACAATGGGTTCTTGTGTCACACCTGCGTTCGCGAATATCTATAGGTTTGATTTAGAGAGGAATATGTTTTTTGCAAACCCAGCTTACATTTTTTTTGTGAGGTACACTGAAGACGTCTTTCTAGTTTGGAAGGAGTCGGAATGGGCCTTTTTTTGAGATGGTGGAAAGGGTTAATGATACGATAAAATTTACTGCTACCGTCAGTGACACAACAGTACATTATTTGAATGTACAGGTCTCCTTAAATGATGGCAGGTTTACAAACTAGTCTTTTTAAAAAAAAACAACCGATAAAAACTCTATCTTGCATGCAGGAAGTTTCGGGGATTACCTTATTCCCAATTCCTCCGTATTCATAAAATTTCAGATAACATAGAAAACACCATAGTAAAAATTTATAAAATGGCAATCCAGTTTAGACAATGGGGTTATAACTAGGATGATTTGATGCAAGCTAAACAAAAAGTTTTAGCCACTCCAAGAGCAGATACCTTGAAACCAAAGGCCCAAACTATGGGGAATAAGATTCCCCTCATACGATACAGCACCTCAAGGCTGCTGTATTTAAAATAGCCAAAGAATCATGGCCTGTTATCAGCTCTGATGGTGACCTAAAAATATTCAAACATACTTCCCTGTTACTTAGTTACTCTAGGAACAGAAATTTACGTGCCTGGTTAGTACACAATGGCGTCTCTAAACTGAAACTACATAAGACACAGTTTTCTAAGTAGAAAACCTGGCTGTTACATATGTATGGGCTGCACGATGTGCAGTTCTATGGAACCAGGGAGTTCCTTTTCCCACCCTCATACCAGTAAATGATACCAAATTAAACAGATCTTGACCTGTGTGAGTAAATATATGATATATTTTATAAGATGCCCTTGCGGCTTGTATTAGGTTGGTAAAACAACTAGACAGTTTAAGGAACGCATGTCCATGCACAGATTTTTCATATGTTTTGCACTTGAGATTAGGGAGCAGGAGCAGCCCATGGCAAGGCACTTTAAATGTGCAAACATAACCTCTCCTCACTTAGATATGAAATAATTGATCAGGAACCCAATAATATGAGGGGTGGAGATTAGAGCTAAACTGCTACTACAGCATGAGGTACGGAGGATTCACTGCTTAAATACCTTATCACCACACGGTTTAAATGAACATTTTAGCTTGAATTCCTTTTTGTAATATTTTTTCAGTGTATCATATGTGATGTCATTCCTGGGATTTAAATTTGATTTTAATGTGGAACTCCTGAGTATTGCCACAATGCTGCAATTACATTGCTATTATAAGTCTAAAGGTGGGTACACACTGATAAATATATCTGCAGATCAATTGATCTGCAGATATATCTATGGACGGATCGGGCAGTGTGCATACACACTGCCCGATCCGTCGTGGACTGACATCATGAACTGGGCAGGCGTGTACACCCAGTTCAGTTGTCAATCACCGCCCAGTTCAGTTGTCAATCACCGCCGGCCGCCGCAGCATGTGTACGGGCGGCCGGCTGGTCGCCCGTACACACACAGCGATGCGCCAATATATCAGTAGATATAACGACGGAGTTCACACACTGACCGACAGACCCGCAATATAATCGACCGACAGGACGGCCGATATATCGGTCAATGTGTACCCACCCTAATTCATGTATATATGGCTGCTGCAGCAGTGTTTCTTTTTTCTTCACATTTCTCTACTGATTGATTTGTTGCAACTGGATGTACGGGCGGGGAGCGATGAGTGTGTGCATCGCCAGTGGGTGACGTCATCTGGCCCCGGCTGAAAATCAAAACAGGTATCCACATGCAGGACTGCCATCAGAAATTGTGGGGACCAGGACTGACAAAATAGGCAGTCCACCCTACCCCCTCCCAATAAATAAATATAGTTAGTAAAAAAATAAATATATATGTAAAAAAAAAAAATCCTGTGCACATACGGAGCAACACCATGTTAATGCCCCCAGAGCGGTGCTGCTTATACACATAATACCCCCCCCCCCCAGTAGCGGTGCCGGTTACACATAATGACCATACACATACACACATATACCTGTACACACAAACACACTCTCTCTCTCTTACTAACTCTCCCTCAACTCTCCAATTACAGGCTGGCAGGAGCTGTTGCAGATCATTCTGCTGTGGTAGCAGCCTAGTCGCATGTAGCTCTGCCCCCTCCATTCTGTTTTGCTCCTCCCAAAATGGCCACTGCCTCAGAGGAGACAGTTATTAAAGATACTAGAGGAGCCTCCTATAGTATCTTTAATAACGGTCTCCTCAGAGGCGGCGGCGGCCATTTGGGAGGGACGTTTACAACTGAAGCTTGCAGTGTCCTCTTTCCCTCTTGTGAGAGTGCAAGAACTTGGGTACGTAAAGGGGGCGGATCAGAGCGGTGGGTGTATGGCGGCATGAGCGGCCCATGCCCCGGGACAGCTGTACCCGCTGCACCCCCTGATGGCGGGCCTGTACACATGCACAATGGTGGAGGGTATAAAGGTATGTTTTTTCTATGTATGTATATGGGGGGTAATTCCAAGTTGATCACAGCAGGACATTTTTTAGCAGTTGGGCAAAACCATGTGCACTGCAGGGGAGGCAGATATAACATGTGCAGAAAGAGTTAGATTTGGGTGGGTTATTTTGTTTCTGTGCAGGGTAAATACTGGCTGCTTTATTTTTACACTGCAAATTAGATTGCAGATTGAACACACCACACCCAAATCTAACTCTCTCTGCAAATGTTATATCTGCCTCCCCTGCAGTGCACATGGTTTTGCCCAACTGCTAAAAAATTTCCTGCTGCGATCAACTTGGAATTACCCCCATGATTCTGATGAAAGTAGTAATACTGAAACGTCTCTGTCTCTTTATTAACACCACTGTCTATAGTCCTGTGAGTGCCGCCCACCTATGTCCTGCATCTGTATTACCTGTGGGAGGGCACCAAGGCATACTGTTGGTGGTATTGAGCGTCGGTTTGTGGATATAAATTATGCAGCATCCGGCACTCTATAACTAGTGTAAGATATACTTGCCCCGTTGCCCTCCATTATATGCTGCATAGCAGGTCACAATATACAAACTCCGTGTGGCGGCACTCAGGAAAAAAAGTCAGCAGACATCGGTCTTTTACACCATATCAAGATATGGTGTAAAAGACCAATGTTTGCTAATTTTATTTTTCCTGAGTGCAGCCACACGGAGTGTGGAAATTTATTTTAAATTAGTGGTTATCTCCTAGGATACAGCTTAACTACAGTTCAATGGGGAGTAGCCTTTCTAATTCTAGGGCCCAGCGCACATCTTACATCCTCTTAAAATCAATTAACAGCATTCATATTCACTTGTCCTCTGGCCATTAGAAGACAAATCCTCATATTATTAGGCAACGGTATATGAGGATACCTCCTCTAAATGTGCACAAAGGGAATCTACCACTTAATTGTTAGCCATACTGTGCAATCTACAAAGGTAACCGTCCATGTTTTTCATCCATACACTGCAGAGAACTCCTCATTCTCAGCTGGATGTGGTTATGTGATGTCTCCCAAACGCCGGTTACCCAAACCCAACCCTTCAGAGCTATATATCACGCAGAAAACCCATCATTACTACCCATACTCCGCACAGAAAACCCTTCATTCTCAGATGTACACTACCAGCCGTACACCACAAAGAGGACCCCTCGTTCTCAGAGAATACATATGACATTGACATACTGGCAGCAAGTCCCCTCATGCACTCGCCACACATCGGGCCCGGTAGCAAGCTTCCTCGTCATAGGTTATATTCGCACTTGAGTGGCGGTGTGGATCCACCACCAGAGTGTGAATACAGGGCAGGCGGTATATTATCTGCATCCCGTTCTCAGCTATACACCGCAGAGAATGCCTCAATCAGTCATACACAGTACACAAAGCCTCTCATTTTTGGCCAAACATCACAAGGAGATACACTCTGCATCACCAGTATATGTCCCAGTTTTATGACAAATCCAAAAATATATTTTTATAGCCATATGCAAAGAGCTCTGCATTTGCATTGGAATAAAATAAGCCATGTTTATAGCAGGTGTATTTACATCTACATCAACCCAGAAGTCAAATGCACATAAAGCCTTCTTCATCATTTGATATATTATGTGCAACACCTTTTGTATCCAATAAGCACATGGATAGTTAATCACTGCGCTTGGTTGGTCTCTCCTCTATATAGGTCTATAATACGTTTCAATAGAATTAATCAGTACACCAGATACTTGGTTTCAGCTGTATCCAATTAGCACTGTTGCAAATTCATGTTATACTAAATTCATTCCACTTCGGTCACTGCAACACTAACATCTTTGCAATAGAAAAATATTGGACAGCAGGTAATGAGAGGGGGGGATGGCCAATGCAGCGATGTGTGCACCCCCCCCCCCCCCCCCAGTAAATTTGAAAAAATAGGATTTTATATACCTACCGGTAAATCCTTTTCTCGTAGTCTGTAGAGGATGCTGAGGTTCCATCTAGTACCATGGGGTATAGATGGGTCCACTAGGAGCCATGGGCATTTTTAGAGTTTAATAGTGTGGCTGGCTCCTCCCTCTATGCTCCTCCTACCAGACTCAGTCTAGAAACTGTGCCCGAGGAGACTGACATACTTCAAGAGAAGGAAATACACAGATAGTGGTGAGATTCACACCAGCTCACACATAACAAAAGGAAAGCTAAGCTAATCAACTTGAAACGATTCAGCAACGGCTGAATCAACAATGCAGGAATACGAAGCACTGGGTAGGCGCCCAGCATCCCTTACGGACTACGAGAAAAGGATTTACCGGTAGGTATATAAAATCCTATTTTCTCTTACGTCCTAGAGCAGGCATTCCCAACCGCGGTCCTCAAGGCACACCATCAGTGCAGGTTTTAGTGATATCCAGGTTTCAGCACAGATGGTTAAATCAAAATAACTGAGGTACTAATTAAGTCACCTGTGTTCAAGCCTGGAGATCACTAAAACCAGGACTGTTAGTGTGCCTTGAGGACTGAGGTTGGGAATGCCTGCCTTAGAGGATGCTGGGGTTCATTTAGTACCCAGCATCCTCTACGGACAACAAGAAAAGGATTTACCGGTAGGTAATTAAAATCCTATTTTCTTTTACGTCCTAGAGGATGCTGGGGTCCACAATAGTACCATGGGGATGTACCAAAGCTCCCAGTACGGAAGGGAGAGTGCTGAGGTTCCTGCAGAACAGATTGACCAAACTTAACGTCCTCAGCGGCCAAAGTATTGAACTTGTAGAACTTAGCAAACATGTTCGACCATGACCAAGTAGCTGCTCGGCAAAGCTGTAAAGCCGAGACACCCCGGGCAGCCGCCCAGGAAGAACCCACCGACCTAGTAGAGTGGGCCTGAACAGATTTTGTAATCGGCAATCCTGCCATAGAATAAGCATGCTGGATAGTAAGCCTGATCCAGCGAGAATTTGTCTGCTTAGAAGCAGGACACCCAAACTTGTTGGGATCATTAAGGACAAATAGTGTGTCCGACTTCCTGTGACGAGAAGTTCTCTTCACATATATCTTCAAAGCCCGAACAACATCCAAGGACTTTGAGGTAACTGAGATGTCAGTAGCCACTAGCACCACAATAGGTTGGTTGATATAAAAGGCCGGCACAACATTTGGAAGAAATTGCTTACGCGTTCTGAGCTCAGCTCTATCCTCATGGAAAATCAAGTAGGGGCACTTGTGCGACAATGCCCCCAATTCTGACACACATCTTGCAGATGCCAATGCCAACAGTGTGACCGCCTTCCAAGTAAGAAACTTTACATCCACCTCCTGTAAAGGTTCAAACCAATCCGATTGCAGGAACTGCAGCACCACATTAAGATCCCAAGGTGCCGTAGGAGGCACAAAGTGTGGTTGGATGTGCAGAACTCCTTTCAAAAATGTCTAAACCTCAGGGAGAGCAGCCAATTGTTTCTGGAAGAAAATGGACAAGGCCCAAATCTGGACCTTTATGGAGCCCAAGCGTAGGCCTACATCCACACCTGCTTGCAGAAAGAGGAGAAAACGTCCTAGTTGAAACTCCACCATTGGAAACTTCTTGGATTCACACCAAGACACATACTTTTTCCAAATCCGATGGTAATGCTTAGACGTTACTCCCTTCCTAGCTTGGATCAGAGTAGGAATGACCTTGTTCGGAATGCCCTTCCGAGCTAAGATCTAGCGTTTAACCTCTATGCCGTCAAACGTAGCCGTGGTAAGTCTTGATAGACGAATGGCCCCTGTTGTAGAAGGTCCTCGCGAGGAGAAAGAGGCCTCGGATCCTCCAGCAGTAATTCCAGAAGAGCCGCGTACCAAGCCCTTCTTGGCCAGTCTGAAGCAATGAGGATCGCCTGAACTCTTGTTCTTTTTATTAGTTTGAGAATCCTTGGGATGAGTGGAAGTGGAGGGAACACATACACTGACTGAAACACCCACGGAGTTAGCAGGGCGTCCACCGCCACTGCTTGTGGGTCCCTTGACCTGGAACAGTACCCCCAAAGCTTCTTGTTGAGGCGAGATGCCATCATGTCTATCTGAGCTACACCCCATTGGCTTGTTACGTCTGCGAACACCTCCGTGTGGAGGCCCCATTCTCCTGGATGGAGATTGTGTCTGCTGAGGAAGTCCGCTTCCCATTTGTCCACTCCTGGAATGAAGATTGCTGACAGTGCCACCGCGTGTCTTTCTGCCCAGAGGAGGATTCTTGTTACCTCTGACATTGCAGCTCTGCTCTTCGTTCCGCCCTTCCTGTTTATGTAGGACACTGCTGTGACGTTATCTGACTGAACCTGAATGGCTTGATTTCGCAGAAGATGTGCCGTTTGTAGAAAGCCATTGTATATGGCACATAGTTCCAGAACGTTTATTGGAAGGATGGATTCCAGACTTGACCATTTTCCTTGGTAGCTTTCCCCCTGGGTGACTGCTCCCCAACCTCTGAGACTTGCATCTGTGGTTAGAAGGATCCAATTCTGAATCCCGAACCTGCGGCCCTCGATTAGGTGAGAAGTTTGCAGCCACCAGAGGGGTGAAATTCTGGCTTTCGGCGACAGGCGTATTCGCTGGTGCATGTGAAGATGTGATCCTGACCACTTGTCCAGGAGATCCAGCTGGAAAAATCTTGCATGGAATCTTCCGTACTGAAGAGCCTTGTAGGAGGCTACCATCTTTCCCAGAAGGCAAATGCACTGATGAACCGATACCCGGGCTGGCTTCAGGACATCCCGGACCATTATTTAGATCAGCAACGCTTTCTCCACCGGTAGAAACACCCTCTACACTTCTGTGTCGAGTATCATCCCCAGGAAGGGCAGTCTCTTTGTCGGCTCCAAATGTGGCTTTGTAAGGTTCAGGATCCCCCCATGATCCTGGAGTAGTTGAGTTAAGAGAGCAATACTCTACAACAGCCTCTCCCTAGAAGATGCTTTTATCAGGAGATCATCCAGATAGGGAATTATGTTCACTCCCTGCATGCGGAGGAGAAGCACCATCTCTGCCATGGCCTTGGTGAACACCCTCGGTGCTGTGGAGAGGCCAAATGTCTGGAACTGATAGTGACAGTCCTGCAGCGCAAATCTTAGATACGCCTGGTAAGGCGGCCAGATCAGAATGTGAAGGTACGCATCCTTGATAGCCAGGATTTGGATTTTTTACATTTTGCGGTCCAAAAGGACTGCAGTGTAGGCGTAGGGTAAGATTTCCTAGCCGTTGCTGATGGAAGAAAGGTCGACTTACCTGCAGTCGCCGTGGAAATCCACGCATCCAATGCGGCCCTAAACAGAGCCTGACCTGTGTAGGGTAGGTTCTCCACACTTTTCTTGGATTCTGCATCCGCAGTCCATTGGCGTAGCCAGAGTCCTCTGCGTGCCGACACTGCCATGGAAGTAGCCCTTGCATTAAGCAGGCCAATGTCCTTCATGGCCTCCACCATGAAACCTGCAGAATCCTGTATGTGATGTAAAAACAAGTCAATGTCACTCCTATCCATAGTATCTAAGTACTCCAGTAATATGCCTGACCACTTTACTATGGCTTTAGAAATCCACGCACAAGCAATAGTGGGCCTTAAAGCCATGCCTGTAGCAGTGTATAGTGATTTGAGCGGAGTCTCAATCTTGTGGTCAGCCAGCTCCTTTAAGGCGGTTGAACCAGGGACAGGTAAAACCACCTTTTTTGACAACCTAGATACAAAAGCGTCTACTATAGGTGGGTTTTCCCACTTCTTCCTGTCCTCTTCAGGGAAAGCAATGAGAATTCTTTTAGGGATCTGGAATTTTTTCTCTGGGTTTTTCCAGGATTTTTCAAACAAGGAGTTCAACTCCTTAGTAACAGGGAAAGTAAGCAAGGATTTCTTATTTATGGTAAAATAAGTTTCCTCTTCCTGCTCAGGTACCTTCTCAGAAATATGCAAAACATCCCTAATGGCGTCAATCATTAGTTGCACCCCTTTAGCAAGTGATGCATCCCCTCCCTGCATATCCCCATCACCGACCCCTGTATCAGAGTCGGTATCAGTGTCAAGCTTGCATTATCTGGGCAAGTGTACATTTTGCGGGTATGTAGGTGGGGTGTTAGATGAAGTAGTGGGGGCCGAATTCTTCAAACCCTCCACAGATTTTTGCAAAAAACTGCGTCTCTTTCTCAGTATGCGAATCTTGGATATCATTCCCCGTAAAGAATCCTACCATGCGGTTTCGAATTAAGAAGGCTGAGACTCCTCAGGAGAAGATGAACACTCTGCAGCACAGGACACAGAGTCCTTAGACATGGTAATGTGGGATATGTACACTCACACACACACACACACACACACACACACACACACACAGGAAAATGTCACAGTTTCCCCCAGAGTACCTTCAGAGAGTCACAGAGTATAAGGAGCCAGCCACACTGCTCCCCAGTAGGCTATTATGATAAAAGCCCAGCGCTAACTAGCTAACCTTAATAGGCTAGTTAGTACTGATATCCCACTCCCACTCAGATGGAGCCGTCTCAGATGAGCGCAGCTCCATCTGTAATTTCCAGTACATAACCGTTTGTGAACGGTCACTTTGCCAACACCACATTAATTGGTGTAAACAAAAAAAAATGAATAACAAAAAAAATAGTTTTCAAAACACTTCAATTAATGTGCAAACAAGCATCGGTACAGTCAACCAATATGACAGCAGTCAGTGGATGCTTTATATCAGATGCACCCAAGCCTGAATGTGCATATTCTTTCTGGGTGAACACAGAACAAATTCATGCAAGTCTCACTATGCAAATTTAGCACTCACTTTGGATCAACCCCTTAGGGAGATTGATGCTCCTGAACACGAGCAGGGCCTTCCTACCTCTGTCTGTCTGTTTTTACCCAGTTTTGTTCTATTACTGTTATTCTAATTGTAAAGCGCAACGGAATATGCTGCGCTATATAAGAAACTGTTAATAAATAAAATAAATAAATTTCAAGCAATTAATAAGTTTTTTTTTTAAATGCAAGTTTAACACATCCAACCCTGTAAAGCCCAATCTATTTCACGCATCTATACTTGTGTCTGCAGATTTATTTGGACATGGTTTCATCAATTTTAATATATGCTATATAAATCTATGCAGCAGTTAAATTAATATACTAATATATTGTATGCAGATCCCTACACTTGCTGCTCATCTAGATTTATGGCATCACAGCAATTACATGCTTACTATGGCAACAATTTCATGTTGTGGACTATGGGGGTCATTCCGAGTTGTTCGCTCGCTAGCTACTTTTAGCAGCCGTGCAAACGCATAGTCGCCGCCCACGGGGGAGTGTATTTTCGCTTTGCAAATGTGCGAACGCCTTTGCAGCAGATCGCAGCAAAAACATTTTGTGCAGTTTCCGAGTAGCTCAGGACTTACTCAGCCCTTGCGATCACTTCAGTCTTTTTGGTGCCGGAATTGACGTCAGACACTCGCCCTGCAAAGGCCTGCGTTTTCCCGAACAGTCCCAGAAAACGCTCAGTTGACACCCATAAACGCCCTCTTTCTGTTTTGCCGTTATTTTACCTGATCGCTGCACTGCGAAAATCGGCAGCGAGCGATCAACTCGGAGAGACCCCCAATATGTGGAAACTATTGTGGTTTTGTTGGAACCAGTGGAGGCTGGCTAGTGCAGGACTATTTGAAAGTGTTCTACCTAGATATTTTTTTTTTTAAGCTTATATTATTTGCAATTGCACAATAACTATTAGTCACTTTTTTTTTACATGTAGCATTGACACTGAAAACCTCATTGAAATCAACAGCGAAAATCATTGCAGCACTCATGGTCAAATGCATCTGACTTCGATCAAAGGTTTAATGTGACCTTTCACCCACTCCAAATACATACCAAAGATGCCAAGATAGACCAATAAAGGGATAGATTTTACCCCTTATATTAAAACTTACTTTTACTTTATCTTCAAAAGTAGAGAAATTAATATTAATATTAATATAAATTGTAAAATTCATCTTTGGCAATTTGGGAGGAAACAAAATTAGAATTGTATTAAGATAACCAGTAGTACAGTATATGAATTCCCACATATATCATATGCGAATGATTGGATTGTGCGACTAAATAGTTTCATGTGTAACCCTGGATTGACCTCTGTGTAATTTAATTTGTAGACTGTTGGTTAATATATCTGCCGGCAAATGAGAAAATTAAACCCCAAGAAAGATCAGCTTTTAACATTTATTAACTGGAATGAAAATAAGCTGCAATATTGCAAAAGCATGATAGCTGGATTGTGAACTACAATGAGTACAGAACACACTTTTGAGTGTGAAATTCAAATATCAGCAGAGTCTAGAGGAAAAAATAAGAATTTACTCACCGGTAATTCTATTTCTCGTAGTCCGTAGTGGATGCTGGGTACTCCGTAAGGACCATGGGGAATAGACGGGCTCCGCAGGAGACTGGGCGCTCTAAAAGAAAGATTAGGTACTATCTGGTGTGCACTGGCTCCTCCCTCTATGCCCCTCCTCCAGACCTCAGTTAGGGAAACTGTGCCCGGAAGAGCTGACACTACAAGGAAAGGATTTGGAATCCCGGGTAAGACTCATACCAGCCACACCAATCACACCGTACAACTTGTGATAACTATACCCAGTTAACAGTATGAACAACAAATGAGCCTCATGAACAGATGGCTCATAACAAAACCCTTTAGTTAAGCAATAACTATATACACGTATTGCAGAGAGTCCGCACTTGGGACGGGCTCCCAGCATCCACTACGGACTACGAGAAATAGAATTACCGGTGAGTAAATTCTTATTTTCTCTGACGTCCTAGTGGATGCTGGGTACTCCGTAAGGACCATGGGGATTATACCAAAGCTCCCAAACGGGCGGGAGAGTGCGGATGACTCTGCAGCACCGCATGAGCAAACTCAAGGTCCTCCTCAGCCAGGGTATCAAACTTGTAGAATTTTGCAAACGTGTTTGACCCCGACCAGGTAGCAGCTCGGCAAAGTTGTTATGCCGAGACCCCTTGGGCAGCCGCCCAAGAAGAGCCCCCTTCCTCGTGGAATGGGCTTTTACTGATTTAGGATGCGGCAGTCCAGCCGCAGAATGTGCAAGTTGAATCGTGCTACAGATCCAGCGAGCAATAGTCTGCTTAGAAGCAGGAGCACCCAGTTTGTTGGGTGCATGCAGGATAACAGCGAGTCAGTATTTCTGACTCTAGCCGTCCTGAAACATAAATTTTCAGGGCCCGGACTACATCCAGCAACTTGGAGGCCTCCAAGTCCTGAGTAGCCGCAGGCACTACAAAAGGTTGGTTCAAATGACACGCTGATACCACCTTAGGGAGAAATTGGGGACGAATCCTCAATTCTGCCCTGTCCCTATGGAAGATCAGATAAGGGCTTTCACATGACAAAGCCGCCAATTCTGACACACGCCTAGCCGAAGCCAAGGCCAAATATATATATATATGACCACTTTCCACGTGAGATACTTCAACTCCACGTTCTGAAGTGGCTCAAACAATGTGATTTTAGGAAAACCAACACTACGTTGAGATCCCAAGGTGCCACTGGAGGCACAAAAGGGGCTGAACATGCAGCACTCCCTTAACAACGTCTGAACTTCAGGCAGCGTCTTTCCTAGCCTTTAACAGCGTAGGAATTATTTCATCTGGAACGCCCTTTTCCGTTAGGATCCTTCGTTCAACCACCAAGCCTTCAAACGCAGAAGCGGTAAGTCTTGGAACAGACAGGGCCCCTGCAGTAACAGGTCCGTCTGAGACACAGAGGCTATGGGTCCTCCGAGATCATTTCTTGTAGTTCTGGGTACCAAGTTCTACCTGGCCAATCCGGAACTACGAGTATAGTTCTTACTCCTCTCTTACTTACTATCCTCAGTACCTTGGGTATGAGAGGAAGAGGAGGGAACACATAAACCTACTGGTACACCCACGGTGTCACTAGTGCGTCCACAGCTATCGCCTGAGGGTCTCTTGACCTGGCGCAATACTTTTGTAGCTTTTTGTTGAGGCGGGACGCCATCATGTCCACCTGTGGCCGTTCCCAACGGTTCACAATCTGCGTGAAAACTTCTAGATGAAGTCCCCACTCTCCCGTGTGGAGGTCGTGCCTACTGAGGAAGTCTACTTCCTAGTTTTCCACACCCGGAATGAACACTGCTGACAGTGATACTCCGCCCATCGGAGAATCCTTGTGGCTTCTGCCAACGCCATCCTGCTTCTTGTGCCGCCTTGTCGGTTTACATGGGCGACAGCCGTGGTGTTGTCTGACTGAATCAGCACCGGCTGGTTTTGAAGCAGGGGTTCTGCTTGCCTTAGGGCATTGTAACTGGCCCTTAGGTCCAGAATATTTATGTAGGGAAGTCTCCTGACTCGACCATTGTCCTTGGAAATTTCTTCCCTGAGTGACTGCTCCCCAACCTCGGAGACTTGCATCCGTGGTCACCAGGACCCAGTCCTGAATGCCGAATCTGCGGCCGTCGAGAAGATGAGCACTCTGCAGCCACCACAGCAAAGACACCCTGGCCCCGGGGACAGGGTGATCAGCAGATGCATCTGAAGATGCGATCCTCACTTGTCTAACAGGTCCCACTGAAAGTTCCTTGCATGGAACCTGCCAAAGGGAATTGCTTCGTAAGAAGCTACCACCTTTTCCAGGACTCGCGTGCAATGATGCACCGACACCTGTTTTGGTTTTTAGGAGGTCTCTGACCCGAGATGACAACTCCTTGGCCTTCTCCTCCGGGAGAAACACCTTCTTCTGTTCTGTGTCCAGAAACATGCCCAATATCAGCAGACGCGTCGTAGGAACCAGCTGCGACTTTGGGATATTCAGAATCCAGCCGTGCTGTTGTAGCACTTCCTGAGACAGTGCTACTCCGATCAACGACTGCTCCTTGGACCTCGCCTTTATAAGGAGATCATCCAAGTACGGGATAATTATAACTCCCTTCTTTCGAAGGAATATCATCATTTTGGCCATTACCTTGGAACACACCCTCGGTGCCGTGGACAGACCAAACGGCAACGTCTGGAATTGGTAATGGCAGTTCTGTACCACAAAACGGAGGTACTCCTGGTGAGGTGGGTAAATGGGGACATGTAGGTAAGCATCCATGATGTCCAGTGATACCATGTAATCCCCCTCTTCCAGGCTTGCAATAACCGCCCTGAGCGATTCCATTTTGAACTCGAACTTCCTTATAATAAGTGTTCAAGGATTTCAAATTTAGAATGGGTCTCACCGAACCGTCTGGTTTCGGTACCACAAACATTGTGGAATAGTAACCCCGTCCCTGTTGAAGGAGGGGAACTTTTATTATCACCTGCTGGAGGTACAGCTTGTGAATTGCCGCCAGTACTACCTCCCTGTCCTGGGGAGTAGTTGGCAAGGCTGATTTGAGGTAACGGCGAGGGGGAGACGCCTCGAATTCCAGCTTGTATCCCTGCGATACCACTTGTAGAACCCAGAGATCCACCTGTGAGCGAACCCACTGGTCGCTGAAGTTCCGGAGACGCGCCCCCACCGCACCTGTCTGTGGAGCCCCAGCGTCATGCGGTGGACTCAGTAGAAGCAGGGGAGGATTTTCGTTCCTGGGAACTGGCTGTCTGGTGCAGCTTTTCCCTCTCCCCCTGCCTCTGGGCAGAAAGGAAGCACCTTTGATCCGCTTGCCTTTCTGAGGCCGAAAGGACTGTACCTGATAGTACGGTGCTTTCTTAGGTTGTGAGGGAGCCTGAGGTAAAAATATCGATTTCCCAGCTGTTGCTGTGGATACAAGGTCCGAGAGACCATCCCCAAACAATTCCTCACCCTTATAAGGCAAAACCTCCATGTGCCTTTTAGAATCAGCATCACCTGTCCACTGCCGGGTCCATAATACCCTCCTGGCAGAAATGGACATTGCATTAATTCTAGATGCCAGCCGGCAAATATCCCTCTGTGCATCCCTCATATATAAGACTACGTCTTTAATATGCTCTATGGTTAGCAAAATAGTATCCCTGTCGAGGGTATCAATATTATCTGACAGGGTATCAGACTAAGCTGCAGCAGCACTACACATCCATGCTGAAGCAATTGCAGGTCTTAGTATAGTACCTGAGTGTGTATATACAGACTTCAGGATAGCCTCCTGCTTTCTATCAGCAGGCTCCTTCAAGGCGGCCGTATCCTGAGACGGCAGTGCCACCTTTTTGACAAGCGTGTGAGCGCCTTATCCACCCTAGGAGATATCTCCCAACGTGACCTATCCTCTGGCGGGAAAGGGTACGCCATCAGTAATTTTTTAAGAAATTACCAGTTTCTTATCGGGGGAACACCACGCTTCTTCACACACTTCATTCAACTCATCTGATGGGGGAAAAAACACTGGCTGCTTTTTCTCCCCAAACATAATACCCTTTTTAGTGGTACCTGGGTTAATGTCAGAAATGTGTAACACATTTTTCATTGCCGTAATCATGCAACGGATGCCCCTTGTGGATTGTGTATATGTCTCATCCTCGTCGACACTGGAGTCAGACTCCGTGTCGACATCTGTATCTGCCATCTGAGGTAGCGGGCGTTTGTGAGCCCCTGATGGTCTTTGAGACGCCTGGGCAGGCACGGGCTGAGAAGCCGGCTGTCCCACGGCTGTTACGTCATCCAGCCTTTTATGTAAGGAGTTGACACTGTCGGTTAATACCTTCCACATATTTATCCACTCTGGTGTCGACCCCGCAGGAGGTGACATCACATTTATCGGCACCTGCTCCGCCTCCACATAAGCCTCCTCATCAAACATGTCGACACAGCCGTACCGACACACCGCACACACACAGGGAATGCTCTGACTGAGGACAGGACCCCACAAAGTCCTTTGGGGAGACAGAGAGAGAGAGTATGCCAGCACACACCACAGCGCTATATAATTAGGGATTTACACTATTACAGAAAGTGATTTTTCCCTATAGCTGCTTAACATGTATAGTTTGCGCCTAAATTTAGTGCCCCCCCTCTCTTTTTAACCCTTTGAGCCTGGAAACTGCAGGGGAGAGCCTGGGGAGCTGTCTTCCAGCGGAACTGTGAAGAGAAAATGGCGCCAGTGTGCTGAGGGAGATAGCCCCGCCCCCTTCACGGCGGACTTCTCCCGCTCTTTTATTAATATTATGGCAGGGGATTTTTACACATATATAGTTTATTAGACTATATTATGTGTTTTTTGCCATTTTTAAGGTAATCTAATTGCAGCCCAGGGCGCCCCCCCCCAGCGCCCTGCACCCATCAGTGACCGAAGTATGTGGTGTGCATGGGGAGCAATGGCGCACAGCTGCAGTGCTGTGCGCTACCTTAATGAAGACCGGAGTCTTCAGCCGCCGATTTTCTCCTCGGAATCTTCCGTCTTCTGGCTCTGCAAGGGGGACGGCGGTGCGGCTCCGGGACCGGACGACCGAGGCTGGGCCTGTGTTCGATCCCTCTGGAGCTAATGGTGTCCAGTAGCCTAGAAGCCCAAGCTAGCTGCAAGCAGGTAAGTTCGCTTCTCTCCCCTAAGTCCCTCGTAGCAGTGAGTCTGTTGCCAGCAGATCTCACTGAAAATAAAAAACCTAACATACTTTCTTTACTAAGAGCTCAGGAGAGCCCCTAGTGTGCAACCAGCTCGAGCCGGGCACAGATTCTAACTGAGGTCTGGAGGAGGGGCATAGAGGGAGGAGCCAGTGCACACCAGATAGTACCTAATCTTTCTTTTAGAGTGCCCAGTCTCCTGCGGAGCCCGTCTATTCCCCATGGTCCTTACGGAGTACCCAGCATCCACTAGGACGTCAGAGAAACTACACTTAAACAGTGCCCGCATGAATGGAATGCTTTCTTTATACTATTCTGTGGCCACCTGCAAACAGAAAAAGGTACAGTGACTGCCCGCTAATTTGTACATATAACACATCGTAGTGTCTGGTCTACTAAATTGTAAATGCATATCTGTCTGACCAAGCGCAAAGCAATAATAGGATTTTAAATTACCTACAGGTAAATCCTTTTCTCGTAGTCCGTAGAAGATGCTGAGGTCCACATTAGTACCACGGGTATAGATGGGTCCACTAGGAGCCACTGGCACTCTAAGAGTTTGAGAGTGTGGGCTGGCCCTCTATGCCCTTCTCTCTGTGCCCCTCCTACCAGACTCAGTCTAGAAACTGTGCCTGAGGAGATGGACAACTTCAAGAGAAGGATTTTACAGATGGTGGCAAGATTCACACCTGCTCACACACAAGGCAAACCAAGCTAACTAGCCTGAAACAACAGCAACGGCTAAACAATATTACTTACCAAGTAACAAAACAGTAGTTAACCAAGAACTAAGCAGTACTGAACTAAGTTACCACTGCAGGATCATGAAACGCTAGGCGTGCGCCCAACATCCTCTACGGACTACAAGGAAAGGATTTACCGGTAGGTAATTAAAATCCTATTTTCTCTTACGTCCTAGAGGATGCTGGGGTCCACATTAGTACCATGGGGATGTACCAAAGATCCCAGAATGGGAGGGAGAGCGCGGAGGCTCCTGCAGAACTGATTGGCTTATGAGGACCTGAAGTTCAGTCAAAGTATTGAACTTGTAGAACTTGGCAAATGTGTTCGACCCAGACCAAGTAGCCGCTCAGCAAAGCTGTAAAGCTGAGACACCCTGGGCAGCCGCCCAGGAAGAACCCACTTTCGGAGTAGAGTGGGCCTTAACAGACGTAGGACACGGCAATCCTGCCCTAGAATACGCATGCTGGATAGTGAACCTGATCCAGCGATAAATTGTCTGCTTAGAAGCAGGACACCCAAGTTTCTTGGGATCATACAGGACAAACAGAGTCCGATTTCTGAGATGAGCAGTCCTCTTCACATAGATTTTCAGAGCCCTTACAACATCCAAGGACGTTAATGAAACTGAGGAGTCAGTAGCAACTGGCACCACAATAGGTTGGCTGATATGAAATGCCGACACAACCTTCGGAAGGAAATACGGACGTGTCCGGAGCTCAGCTGTTTCTTCATGGAAGATCAATTAGGGGCTCTTACAAGACAAAGCCCCCAGCTCCGACACACATCTAGCAGAAGCTAAGGACAAAAAAGTGACAGCCTTCCACGTTAGAAACTTGACCTCAACCTCCGGTAGAGGCTCAAACCAATCTGATTGGAGGAACTGTGACAACACCACGTTAAGATCCCAGGGCAGCACAAAGGGAGGCTGGATGTGCAGAACCCCTTTAGAAAAGTCTGAACCTCAGGGCGGGAAGCCAATTGTTTCTGAAAGAAAATGGATAGGGCCAAAATCTGGACTTTTACAGATCCTAACCTAAGGCCCGTATCCACACCTGCTTGAAGGAAGAGGAGAAATCGTCCCAGTTGAAACTCCACTGTAGGAATTTTCTTGGACTCGCACAAAGATACATATTTTTTCCAAATACGATGGTAATGCTTAGACGTTACTCCTTTCCTAGCCTGTATCAGGGTAGGAATAACCTTGCTCGGTATGCCCTTCCGAGCTAATATCTGGCGTTTAACCTCCATGCTGTCAAACGTAGCCACGGTAAGTCTTGATAAGCGAACAGCCCCTGCTGCAGCAGGTCCTCCCAAAGAGGAAGAGGCCTAGGCTCTTCTAGCAGTAGACCCAGAAGATCTGCGTACCAAGCCCTTCTTGGCCAGTCTGAAGCAATGGGGATCGCCTGAACTCTTGTTCTCCTTATGAGTTTTAGAACTCATGGAATGAGTTGAAGTGATGGAAACGCGTACACCGACTGGAACACCCACGGAGTCACTAGGGCGTCCCCCGCCACGGCTTGTGGGTCCCTCGACCTGGAACAATAATGCCGAAGCTTCTTGTTGAGACGAGAGGCCATCATATCTATTTGAGGTACACCCCAAAGATCTGTTACCTCCGCGAACACCTCAGGATGGAGTCCCCACTCCCCTGGATGGAAATCGTGTCTGCTGAGGAAGTCCACTTCCCAGTTGTCTACTCCCGGAACGAAGATTGCCGACAGCGCCAACACGTGTTTTTCTGCCCAGATGATGATTCTTATTATCTCTGACATTGCAGCTCTGCTCTTCGTTCCGCCCTATTGGTTTATGTAAGCTACCGTCGGTACATTGTCCGACTGCACCTGAATGGCTTGATCTTGCAGAAGATGGGCCGCTTGGAGAAGACCGTTGTAGACGGCTTAGTTCCAGAATGTTTATTGGCAGGCCTAATTCCAGACTAACAAAGAAAAAATAAAAAAAATAACCAGCGCTGGCTGCTCATGTATTAAATGAATAAAGGTTATGAATTCTGAAGGCTTGTAAAAATAAACACATTTATTATTACCACATAGTATAATGACCATATAATTAAATGAAATAAAAAACACTTAAAAGCCTGTATATATATAAATCTCCACACTGCTGGCTAGGGAGCACTCAGAGAGGACCAATGTCACTGGATATGACCATCATTAATCCGTAGTTTTGCATATATCCGATATTAGGCAATCATGAAAATATATACATATATAAGAAAGAAAAAAACGATTGTAAGAAAATAATAAAAAGTGAGTTTTAAATATCTTATTTCTCTATAGAGCCCGATCATGTGATATGAAGGATCACGTGACCGGAGATGGAGCCAATATATATGTATATATTTTGGGACCAATTAAGACTCTAATACTTCATATTCTAATGTATTTTGCTGAATGGCTTGTATTTTAACTCACTAAGTAATTGACCAGGTGTAACATGTTAGATCATTTAGATCAGGTATAAAAAGGCCTCATGCCAAACCACCATATACTTGCTCCTGAGGAAGCTGGAACACATAGACCAGCGAAACGCGTTGAGCCGATCAGCCTGTTACTGTCATCCACCTTTGCTGGCATCCATTGGTCACTCCTTTGCAAAAAGACTGGACCCTCCATTGCAGCTTTCACCCTCCTGGATTTGTCCGATATTTTAAGGACATACAATACTACTTCTCCAGTGATATTTGAGGTGGACGGTATCTGCATTTGGAACACTGGTAATAACCTCATGATTACCTAATATCGGATATATGCAAAACTACCGATTAATGATGGTCATATCCAGTGACATTGGACCTCTCTGAGTGCTCCCTAGCCAGCAGTGTGGAGATTTATATATATACAGGCTTTTAAGTGTTTTTAATTTAATTTAATTATATGGTCATTATACTATGTGGTAATAATAAATGTGTTTATTTTTACAAGCCTTCAGAATTCATAACCTTTATTCATTTAATACATGATCAGCCAGCGCTGGTTATTTTTTCTTTGTTTGTTTTTATCCATTCAGGGGAATCACCACCCCCTAACCAGCTGCTATTGTTAGCGCACCCTAAATCTTTTCTCCTCCACTAATTCCAGACTAGACCACCTTCCTTGGAAGGTTTCTCCCTGAGAGACTGCGCCCCAGCCCCAGAGACTTCCATCCGGCATCAGAAGGACCTAATCCTGAATCCCAAACCTGCGGCCCTCCAGAAGATGAGGTAGTTCAAGCCACCAGAGGAATGAAATCTGGGCTTTCGGCGACAGACATATTCTCTGGTGCATGTGTAGATGAGATCCCGACCACTTGTCTAGGAGATCCAGTTGGAAGGGCCGAGCATAAAACCTCTCGTACTGCAGAGCCTTGTAAGAGGCTACCATCTTCCCCAGAAGGCAAATGGACCGAAACCCGAGCCGGCTTCAGGACATCCCGGTCCATTGTTTGTATCACCAATGCTTTTTCCCCCGTGGGAAACACCCTCTGCAGTTCTGTGTTGAGGATCATTCCCAGAAAAGACAACCTCCTGGTCGGCTCCAAATGGGACTTTGGAAGATTCTAGATCCAACCGTGTTCCCTGAGCAGACGAGTCGTGAGAACAATGGACTGCAACAGCTTATCCTTGGACAATACCTTTATTAGCAGATCGTCCAGATACGGGATTATATTCACCCCCTGTCTGCGGAGGAGAACCATCATCTCCGCCATCACCTTGGTGAACACCCTTGGTACCGTGGAGAGGCTGAATGGCAGTGCCTGGAACTGAAAAGGACTGTCTTAACAGTGTGAATCAGAGAAAAGCCTGATGTGGCGTCCAAATCGGAATGTGGAGGTACACATCCTTGATATCTAGGGATACCAGGAATTCCCTATCTTCCAGACCTGATATCACCATCCTCAGGGACTCCATCTTGAACTCCCCAAGAATGGGCCTGACCGAACCATCTGGTTTTGGTACCACAAAAAGGTTCAAACCGTGTTTTGCAGATGAGGTGGAACTGGTACAATGACCTGTGACTCTTCCAACTTTTGAATGGCTTCCTGTAAGACAGCCCCGTCTGCCAGCAAAACCGGCAAGCCTGATTTGAAGAATCGTGAGGTGGGGTTTCTTGAAACTCCAGCCTGTACCCATGGGACACAATATCCTGTACCCATGGGTCCAGGCCAGACGACACCCAGACGTGGCTGAATCATCTGAGCCTCGCTCCCACCGGCCCTACCTCCAGGCCACGCGGTCCACCGTCATGCTGAGGACTTTAATGTACGTGAAGCGAGCTTCTGCTCCTGGGAACCTGCAGCAGCAGGTTTCTTGGATTTTGCCCGACCTCCTCTAAAGAAGGTGTTAGACGGCTTGGACTTTCTTGATTTGACAGCTCGAAAGGACTGTGACGTAGCTGTAGAAAAGGGTTTCTTCATAGCAGGTGCAGCTGAGGGAAGAAAAGGTGACTTACCCACGGTTGCCGTGGAAATCCATGCATCCAATGCTTCCCCAAAGAAAGCCTGTCATGTGACAGGACCGAGACAGACATGGAAGATATCCCTGCAGCCATCTAACCCAGGTCTTTCATGGATTCCACCATAAATCCTGCAGAATCCTGAATGTTACGTAAAAATAATTCAACGTCACTTATCATATGTATTTGAATCTTCAAGTAACTTGCCTGACCACTTTTCTATAGCCTTAGAAATCCACGCACAGGCAATAGTAGAATAATATCGTCCCCGAAGCCGTGTATATGGATTTGAGTGTAGTGTCAATTTTGCGATCAGCCGGTTCTTTTAACACAGTAGATCCTGGAACGAGTAAAAACCACCTTTTTGGACAGTCTGGAGACAGAAGCGTCAACAATGGGCGGGTTTTCCCATTTTTTCCTATCCTCCCCAGGAAAGGGAAAAGCAACCAGAACCTTTCTAGGGATCTGAAATTTTTTCTCCTGGTTTTCCCAGGCTTTCTCAAATATAGCGTTTAATTCCTTAGACGCAGGGAAGGTTAGCGAGGTTTTCTTATTGTCAGTGAAGAAAGACTCCTCAACCTGCTCAGGTGTTGTATCTGCAATATTCAACACATCTCTAATGGCCTCAATCATCAACTGCACCCCTTTTGCAAGAGATGCCGCCCCCCCGCGCCACATCCCCATCACCATCTGCTGTGTTAGAATCGGTATCCGTGTCATCCTGCATAATCTGGGCAAGAGCACGTTTATGAAAGTGTACGCTAGGGGGGCCTGAGGGAACAGAACTGGACCAAACTGCCATAGAGTTCTAAGAGACCTGAGTTGCAGTTTAATTTTGTGCAACCCTAGTAGGAATCTGAGAAAAAGACGTTATGGTAAGAACTTACCGTTGATAACGTGATTTCTCTTATGTCCACAGGTATCCACAGGATAACATTGGGATATGCTGGAGCGACAGCGGAAATGGCACCAAACGATCACAAGCTTTCTGGCCTCCCAGGATGCTTTAGGGCTCCACCATATAATCCCGCCCACTGACTCAGTCAAATCAGTTCTTTCCACAGCGATTAGGCAGGAGCATCAGGTAGAAACCTATTTAGGCGATAAGAACACACATGCACACCCTTCCATACAAGAGGGAAGAGGTTTAGTGATTGTCAAGATCCTCAAATCAGGTGCGTCAAGGTGGGACCCCTGTGGATACCTGTGGACATAAGAGAAATCACGTTATCAACGGTAAGTTCTTTCTATAACTTCTATTTCTCTGGCTGGGTCCACAGGTTATCCACAGGATAACATTGGGATTCCCAAAGCCAGTTTTAGTGGTGGGGATGCTCCTGATTACACAGGAGGACCTTTCGCCCAAATTCTGCGTCATGAGAGGCAAAAGTATCCAAGGCATAATGTCTGATGAATGTGTTTATGGAAGACCATGTGGCTGCCTTACAAATCTGTTCTGCTGAAGCACCCTGTTGTGCTGCCCATGAAGGACCTACCTTACGTGTAGAGTGAGCAGAGACATTAGCCGGAGTAGGGAGATCTGCATGAGAATAAGCTTCTGATATCACCATTCGGAGCCATCTTGCCAGCGTCTGTTTACTAGCAGGCCATCCTCTTCTATGAAATCCGTAGAGGATGAAGAGAGAGTCTGTTTTTCTGATGGCACTAGTACGATCTATGTAAATTCTTAATGCTCGGACTACGTCCAGCGATGCTTCCCCCGCAGAAAGTTCAGATACCTGAAAAGCTGGGACTACAATCTCTTCATTAAGGTGAAACTTTGAAACCACCTTCGGAAGATAACCAGATCTAGTTCTGAGAACTGCTGCTTTATCTGGAAAAAAAACTTAGGAAAGGAGACTTACACGACAGCGCTCCTAAACTGATATTTTTCTAGCTGAGGCCATTGCCAGTAGGAAGAGTACTTTAACCGTTAACCATTTAAGATCTGCTCTCTTAAGTGGTTCAAACGGAGGTCCCTGAAGGAATTTAAGAACTAGATTCAAATCCCAGGGAGCTGCAGGAGGAACAAATGGAGGTTGAATGTGTACAACTCCCTGAAAGAAAGTACGCACATCCTGTAAATCAGCAATCTTTTGCTGAAACCATACAGTTAATGCTAGTAGTAGAGAAAGACCACCTTTCTGTCAAAGTGACAGTTGCTCCACCCCTTTCTCCAGTGGCACGCCCCCTTTAATATTAAATGATAGTGTTTGATATCGCTTTTATATAAAATTTAATATAAAATTTATAGAGTTCGATATTAAACTGTATTAAAAGATAATGGCTTTGAAAAGAGTGTCACGTAACACCAGTCGCAGAATGTTACGCAACG
The DNA here is from genome assembly GCF_028390025.1 of Pseudophryne corroboree. NCBI lineage: Eukaryota > Metazoa > Chordata > Amphibia > Anura > Myobatrachidae > Pseudophryne > Pseudophryne corroboree. The sequence goes on from NC_086449.1 coordinate 463,403,747, forward strand.
CAGCACGTCAAATCAAGCGGATGAAAGATGCATATTACACAGTGTTAAAACTACCTGGTTTTAACACTGTGTAATATGCATCTTTCATCCGCTTGATATACAGTGTTATAGTTCACACATTACAGCAATTGAAACTTCATGCATGGCACATATGGTACTATTTAAAAATCACACTATGTCACACATGGTACAGGTTTAAAAAGCATAATGACTAATGACCGTGTCCATTTTCTTAGATGCACGGAAGCATTACACATGGCACTGCTTTAAAAAGCATATTGATTTTAATGACCATGCATGATTAATGATGACAGCACAATTTCAAAATCATTAGATCTACGGACTACCCATGACAGCACAATTTCAAAAGCCTTAGATCTACGGACTACCATGCTTGTAACAAAAGCATGTTTATTATTATTAATGTACACAATGAGTTAATCTCTGCAAAAGAACATTAGCACCACCTACAGGTCTATGTATTGACTCAAAATGACATCTTAATTTTAAACTATTGTGCTTTTAAATAAAAAGATATATATCTTTTTATTTAAAAGCACAATAGTTTAAATAGAATCAGCAATATGAATGTTGGGAATACATGACATAAGAAGTTGGGGTGCTGCAATGGCACATAATACAGCTGTGTAAATTATAAGTACAGGTTGAGTATCCCATATCCAAATATTCCGAAATACGGAATATTCCGAAATACGGACTTTTTTGAGTGAGAGTTAAATAGTGAAAGCTTTGTTTTTTGATGGACACAAACATTGTTTAATACACAAAGTTATTAAAAATATTGTATTAAATGACCAGACTGTGTGCATAAGGTGTATATGAAACATAATCGAATTGTGTGAATGTAGACACACTTTGTTTAATGCACAAAGTTATAAAAAATATCGGCTAAAATTACCTTCAGGCTGTGTGTATAAGGTGTATATGGAACATAAATGCATTCTGTGCTTAGATTTAGGTCCCTTCACCATGATATCTCATTATGGTATGTAATTATTCCAAAATACGGAATAATCCGATATCCAAAATACCTCTGGTCCCAAGCATTTTGGATAAGGGATACTCAACCTGTATTTGGTATATTTTTGAAGTGCTGAGTACAACGTTTAAGAACCCGCTAAACGATTATATTTTAATTGTAACTGAAAAGAATTATCACAATTACTAAATTATACACCCAAAGTTTATATGTTTAAAAACCCCGCCCCAGCATCTTGGAAATGTGGGACGGCATACCACAGGTTGGTGGGGGCCATTTGGCTCACATCCATGACTATAAGAATGGGACACAGCTCTGAAGTGGGACACAGCTCTGAGAAGGAATTTCAACTGAAGTTACATCGCTATACACACGCAAAGGCATCATGGTAAGTGTTGTTATTATTATTATTATTATCATTATGTATCTAATACTTGGTCTGTGAGGAGGTAAAATTATTATTATCATCATTATGGCTCTAATTTGGGCTGTGAGGGGTTAAAATTATTATTATTATTATCATTATGGCTCTAATGATTGTGTTGCAGGGATGCAGATTAAATATGTGGTAATAGTGCCATCTAGCGGCACATTTTGGAAATAAATTTAAATATATATATATATATAATGGATCTAATGCTTGGGCTGTGAGGGGTTAAAATTATTATTATTATTATTATCATTATGGCTCTAATGCTTGGGCTGTGAGGGTTTAAAATTATTATTATTATGGCTCTAATGATTGTGTTGCAGGGAGGCAGTGCAGATGCAATAGGCTGTCTCATATTATACAAATGTTATATTTTTTATTTTACAAATATGGCTGTGAATTAGGTATAATTGTGACTTACTGAAGGATGTTTGAATATGTGGTAATAGTGCCATCTAGCGGCGCATTTTGGGAATGCACCGGCACTGTATTATTTCATGTAAATCGTTTGAAGACAGATGTTATAGGCTGTCTCATATTATACAAATGTTATATTTTAAAGCAAACACATTTAATGTGTGCATCGCTTAAAAGAGCACTGATATTAATCGTATCTCATTTTCATTATTGGTTCAGCGACAGACAATGCAGAACATCAACAGCAAAGATAACGACATGTGCACATCCAGATCCGAAGATAATGATTTGCCAAGTTATCAAATGAACCATGGTAAGCTAAGTCTATAAATACCATTGACACGTTTTTATTTATTTTTAAAAGTTTAAATAGTACGAAATGATAGCCAAGGTCTACAATTTGTTCATTTTTACTTATTTTTAAAAGTTTAAATAGTATGAACGTACAACAGTCTGGATACAACGTTGATAAGTAATTAAAAAATGTATTTCTCATTTTTATTTCTCACAATTAAATGACAGATACAACAAACACAGAGAATTTCGACGATGTTGGAGAAAGTCCGTTTGGTTCAGATTTCAGCATCATACCAGAGTTTACTAATATTTTGGAATTGGCTCCTGCCTGTGAGTAACATGTAATAGCTTATTATAATAATAATAATAATAATAATAATAATAATAAAATAATAATTAAAAAGATTTATATTTTAAAATAAATTAAAAATAAATGATGTTAAATGCCTGTAATTATTTATTTTTTATTTTTTTTAATTTAACTTTTCAACCCGCTAAAGAATTAAAAATAAACCTTGTACCATTGTGCTGATTTGTTGTCACCTGTACACACTTTATATTCTCAATAATACAACTCTTTTTCATGTTATTCTAATTTTATACCGTATGTAATAATTATTTTTAATTTTTTCACCGGCTAAAGATTCCACAAAAATGGATGATGCGACGGCTGAAAGTATTCTGCAGGACATATTGAACAAACCTGAATATTGTCACAACACAGCTATACAGACCGGCAATGCTGTTGATGAGCGACCGTTTTTTCCCCACTCGACAGGGGGCCGGGCTCAAACATTCGAATATAAAGCAGGTGTGTAATCAAACACTGTTATATGGTATATTGTTATGCAGTAATTTAAATGTTAATTTACGTTCATCGGAATATAAAGCGGGTGTGTAATCAAACACTGTTATATGGTATATTGTTATGCAGTAATTTAAATGTTAATTTACGTGCATTGGAATATAAAGCAGGTGTGTAATCAAACACTGTTATATGGTATATTGTTATGCAGTAATTTAAATGCTAATTTACGTGCATCGGTGTTTATATTTATTTTATAATATATGTATTACAGATGATGCTGTAGCAAGACGATATGATCCTACGATACCAGTAGGTCATGGCACAGTCGCGCAAATAAACAGGTCTAGTACAAGTGGGAAAACAACAAAACGCACAACCGCCGCTGAAACGGAGAACCATCAATTCGCAACAGCAGGTGTGTCATCAAACACTGTTATATGGTATATTGTTATGCAGTGATTTAAATGCTGATTTACGTGCATCGATATTTATATTTATTTTATAATATATGTATTACAGATGATGCTGTAGCAAGACGATATGATCCTACGATACCAGTAGGTCATGATACAGTCACGCAAATACACAGGCCTAGTACAAGCGGGAAAACAACAAAACGCACAACAGCCGCTGAAACGGAGAACCATCAATTCGCAAAGCCGTCGATCGTACATAACAGTCTAAAGGAGCATGCTAGGTCATCGGTTATGGGGGTGCATAATGGCTGTATCAACCCGAACAAACGAAGGCCGGCTCGGCCAAGAACGAATGAGAGAAGTCATAATTCAGCATTTACCGATCTTAAAAGAAAATTGTCGTATTCCGAAAATGATACGCCGCAACGGAGAAGGATCGCGTTACAAACTGTATCAAGCGTAAGTAACGATGGTGCTGTAACATCAAAACACACATCATTTAACACTGCAGACCGGGATGTCGCTGGTAATACAAAGACTGTAAAGGTTAAGAGGGCATTGCGTCTCTCAAGAAGTAATGTTAAGCAATTGTCGCAATCAGCTGTAATCACTATTCCTGATACACAGGATTGCTCTGAAACAGAAACAAGACACATAGCTGGTAATCCTGTGATTTCAGATATTGATGACATAAATGGGCAAGACCTTATTACACCCTGTGTAGAGTCAACGACACAAGAACTGCAGAATAGTTCTGATGAAGTATTATCAGCCGTTGCAGGAATTCTTGGTAATACTACAACGGTTGATTGGGTAACATCAATGCCCAATATTTTTACAACGGCCGCCATGGTACACGCATCGGCAGATGCGTGTGCACCGGCGCACGGGATAGCGCCCAACATAGTTGATGGAAGTCAAAATACAGAACAATTAGGCCAAGACGCTGAAATACAATTTTACGCGTTGCAGGGTAAGAAACGGGAAGATGTTGAGAACATGGGCATAAAAGCCGGATATTTGTTAAAACACATTAAAGGTGTGAGCCACGGTGGTAAATGTAAACAAGACATTGTTAAAGAAGTTGTTGAGACGTATATGAATGTCATGTCAAAATACATTGGCCCTCATTCCGAGTTGTTCGCTCGGTAAATTTCATCGCATCGCAGCGATTTTCCGCTTAGTGCGCATGCGCAATGTCCGCACTGCGACTGCGCCAAGTAAATTTGCTATGAAGATAGGATTTTTACTCACGGCTTTTTCTTCGCTCCGGCGATCGTAGTGTGATTGACAGGAAATGGGT